>NW_018020727.1:250739-326373 GCF_002006095.1 Pseudomyrmex gracilis
AAAAAAAAAAAAAAAAAAAAAAGAAAAAAAGAAAAGAAAAAAAGAAAAAAAAAGCAATGTGCGTTGTTTTGTGATCGCAATTTTCTAGTGACCACGTGTTAAGCAAAGCAATCACATCAAGAAACTCATAGGTCGCAGGAATATGTTTTATTGTAATTTTTAGGGTAAAAACGGGCACAATCCAGTCGAAAATCATTGTCCTGCGTGTTCATATGTCGCATTGAATGTGAAAGATCTTGAAAATCACCAAAGACTGCATCATTTGAAAAGAAAGTTTTTTCGATGCGCAAAATGCGATTACATGACGCATATCAGAGCTCGTTATACTAAGCATGTTAAATATCATTCTATGCCAATGATCAAGTGCGATGCTTGTGATTTTAGTTCAGCATATAAGGTTTGTTCCTTCTACTACTTAGTTTCCGAGAGATGTGTGATTAAGTAGGTCACATATTTCCCATAGGGATCCACAAAGAACTGTTTGCAATTATTAATTTGTGTGTGATTATAATTACATATAAATTATATTTGTGTCTTTTTGATGCTGTTTTTCAGTGGAATCTAGAAAGACACATGCGGAACCATGGAGGTGGCGGTGCTTTCAAATGTCGAGCATGTAATTTTACTGCTGATATTCGTCAGAGCTTAACAGTGCATGAGTCATATCACCATGATCCACCGGTGGGTCAGGTCAGCCGCAAAAGCAATAAGTTTGAACGTAAGCCACGAAATAGTCCAAAGCGTTACAATCAGGTAATAAATATATGTAAATCACTGTGATTTTGATTTCATTAAAATGCAAAATAACATGACTACATGATATATTGATTAAATGTTATAAAATAATGTGTGAGATATATGTGTTTGTGTTAGGTTGGAGCAAGTGACTTTCGAGAAGTATTAAATAAAACTGGAAACACAACCAATTCTGCAGACTCGTTTATAGATCATTCATTAATCTCTATAGATGATAAGAAAAGTGCCCTGGCCAGTGCCGAGTGTATTGCATTAAAATGTGAGGAGCAAGGCTGCCAGTTTGTAACAGCTTGGGATTCCGAAATGCAACGTCATTTAGCCGAAAGCCACACGCCACCTAAGCCGAAAAAACCACTGCCATCATTAATTCCATTAAATATAGCCAGCTCAAAGCCCAATACCGCCAGTAGTGGACCGCCTTCAACCTTATTGAAGGTTCCGCGTGTCAGAGTGAGACCTGAATTGGCACAAATCGCAAGGAATACTGAACTGGCAAAGATGTACGGAAATAAGCAGGTTAGTTGGAAGCAGAAAGTTATTGGTTTTTCTTTTGTCAATTGAGAAATACGATTTAAAACGTGTTTTTTATCTGTGCTCATTGTTTGTCATTTGATTTCAGACTACTAATTCAAAGAGGGATCTCAATAATGCCGCTGATATGTTTGAGAAAAAGAACGCTTCGTTTTTCGATAAACTAAAGGAAAAATTAACAACGTCATCGTCGATTAATAATGGCGTACCAGAGGTAGCTGTAAGTAGCGTGAACGATTTGAAATGCTGGTGTACATTTAAGGCTAGTAGCATGGAAGAGCTGGCTTGCCACAAACAAACGCATCATACCGCGCTCAGCGTATCTGTGGGTACGACACGTTGTCCTAAATGTAGAAGACGTTGCAAAAGCACCAGTGATCTTCAAGTGCATATGCAGTGCTGCCATTTGCGCAACAGTTCATCGTCCATCGATAATAGTTTAGATAAAGTAACCAATTGTTCGGACATCTGCATGACTTCGTACACTGGTGAACACGCTTCTCCACCACAAATGGATTGGGACGTAAATTTTAGAGGACCAAAGTCTTTGGAATCTTCGGTATGGTGCTAGACATTCTTCATAATAATGGTATAAGTACATATACACAATTAAGAAAATTCTTGCGCGATTTTTCTCAAAGAGTATTTGTATATTATAAGATTTGACAAACAACATTGGAGTTAAAAACTTGTCCTTCCCTCCTTATACAACACAAATATTTATAAATCCTGTGTAAAACAAATGTGCGCTCTTTCTCTCTCTTTTTGACTTTATATATATTTTTAATATTTTATACCCACACACACACACACACACACAGTCGCGATTTTTTAAATTAATAATTTGCTTTCTCTTTCACTTTAATGGTTGTTGTGAATAGTTGAAATATTTATTTTTTCCGGTATAATTAAATTATTATATTTCTGACTACTATTATAGTTTTGTTGGTATTGTTAGTATTTGCGTAAGATTATGTTGCAGAAGTATACTCTTGTATATTCCGAGCGTGAGCGTTATTGACAAATTAGCTTTTGATATTTTTTTTCATTTATTATTAAGAATGTGCTTTACATATTGCATAGTGAATGTCGAGCATCTATCTTCTAATACATTACTAGTTTGTTACATGTCGTTATGGAAAAAGTTTTGTTGGTTGCGATAAAAAAAAAAAAAAAACTTTTGTCAGGTTGAAGGTGCTCCGATACATCCGGGCGGGCGACGGGTATTCAAATGTCCTCATTGTCCATTTTGGGCTTCCACCGCAAGTCGCTTTCACGTTCATATAGTCGGTCATTTAAACCGAAAGCCATTTGAATGTTCTATGTGCGCGTATCGTTCTAACTGGCGATGGGACATCACAAAACATATTAAGCTTAAAGCAGCTAAAGACGCAGTGCATATGACCGCCAGAGTACTCATGACGGATGAAACAGGTCGACGGAATTATTCCAAGTATAACAAATATCTCGCACAGGTGAAATATAATGAATCTCAATTATGTAGAATAATTTATTTGTCTTTATCTCATATTGACGTGTAATAGTATATAAAGCAATAAGCAAGTTTTCCGAGAATATTCACCTTGCAAAGGATATGTTTCAAAAGAATTTATCGACAATTCGACCATGGCGCTCGTACACTTTATCACTATTGCATTGTAATATTCATAAGCATATTCTTAGTAATTAGTAGACGGAAAATAAGGTCGATCGCGATAGAATATAATTTTTAAGGATTATGTGAAAACGTAAAATTTCATCGCTGATTTGCTGTAAGCGTGACACAAAATTTTTTGTGATTTAGTATAGTGAACATTTCATGACACATCTGATATTTTATTAAACACATTTATGTCTTAAATACTATAATTGATAATATTTACATGATGTAAATGTTCTCTATTTTAGGTAGAGCAGCAGTCATGGGATGAGGATCATATGGAAGAACGTAGTACAAGAGAAATAAACTCGGATGAACCGCCAACAAAAGTGGTGATTGTGGATAAAGAATATAGCTCAACTGTTGGTCACTCGCAATCTTCTGTTACAATTTTACCGTCGAACGAGGCAAATCAGAACAGTCGTAACGTGAACGTGAGTTTACGTCCTCCGCCACCGCTAAAGGCAGCGGTTAAGAGTCGCGGTCAATCTCTGTTGAGAAACAATCCTATTACGATGCTTACTGTTAATGATAATGGTCCGATTGCTACAGCAACAGACGAAAACAAACGTACTCAGTGGAAATGTAAACGCTGCAATTACCGAGATTGTAACAAAGAAAATGTGTTGTTGCATGTTAAATCTCACTACGAATCCACCGATCAACAGTTTACTGAAGAAAAGGTAAATTTTATTAAATAATCTTTTGAGTTCAATGGATATATATATATGTCTGACCTTTAACTGTTTTTAATCGCATTCAAAAAATTAAATCTTATTAAAAATTAGTGATCTTGTAGCTACTATTTTATTAATACGAATAAAATAATGTTTCTAGATACTCGCTGCAGAACTTTCGAATTATAATGTCACGTGATCAAACAATTACGTCATTTAATTTGTGTTAACAATTTAAATCGTGACACATTGTAAAAAAAGCAATTCTTTGATTTTAGTCAGCAGTTGTCAAAAATTGATTACTTCGTTTTGATAGAATGTCTGTGACATGATAATTTAAAAGTTTCTTAATAAAGATAGAAAAGTGAATGTGTAAAAAAAAACTCGGCGAAAACAAAAACACTTTGATAGACTGTGAAATTCTTTCATAGACTACAGTATATATTACTATAATATATATTAACAATACAAAATTTACAAAATTACATGTAAAGTATGTATATAATATAATATGTAGAGCTGTTGCAGTCTAATTGGTCGCACGGTGTAAATCATATAGAGCTGTAGTGTTTTGTGAGTGTGATCAAGATTACACATATTTAAATTTAAAAAAATGTTATTCTATTTCTCTCCTAACTTTAATTTTTCAAATTGTTTAGTAAAATACTTTTAAAGAACATTACGCTATTCAAAATTGCAAAACCTGAAAATCAATTTTTTTGACATTTTAAATCTTTTTACTTTTAAAAAGAAAATATAACACAGGTATATAAAAAATATAAATTGATAAGTATCAAAAAGCTTTTTCTTTCACTTTCTCACTCTTTCTTCCTTTTCTTTTCTTTTCTCTTTTCCTGTTATCATACATATGTATAAAGCTTTAAATTATATACTCTTATGTTTAGATAACAAACTTCTAATTCAATATATATATTTTCGCAGAATCCGTTTGGTTGTAGTGATTGTCCATTTTCAGCGTCGGATGCTGCCACTTTGTCTCTTCACAGGATACATCATCGACCAAACTTAGAAGCCATATTTAAATGCTATCTTTGTCCATACTACGTTAGTACAAAGGCGTATGTGTTGCTGATATATATACATGTATACACACACACACACATAGACATATAATATACATATACATATAATGTGCGCATATATAATATATAATGTGCAAATTTTACTTTCAATTTCATAGAGAACTGCTGGATCACGTTAGACTTCACGGGGAAGAATTAGCAGCTATTCACAAACAAAACATAGATTTCGAGTTAAGCTCCAAATGTAAACAACAACAAGTGTCAATTTCTGATGGCGGTAAGTTGATGAACGCGTTAAACGTCGTTAGGCATTTGTCCATGAGTCAAAATGCTTATGTTACAGGCGTTGATTGTTCGAAGGATGAAACTACTTTTATGGAACAAATGATTCAGATAACATCACGCAATAATGTAACGTTGGCTTCGAAAAACGCAGGAGTTCCACCACCGCCACCGTCACTCCTTCTGGACACTCGCGCTCTTCCAGATGTTCCAATGGTCTGGGTATCACGGCCAGACGGTACTCTGTCGAAAATGCTCAAGTGTCGTCACTGTCCATATGTTTCGTCTCGGCGTGCGGAAGTGCGCGAACATGAAACAATGCACGTAGATACGCCTACGCAGACTCCTTCGATCGCTTGCACGGACTGCAGTTTTACCTGTTGGCATCGAGACATCATGATCGCACATACAGAAATGCATGCAGGATCTCTGGGTACTGTTCACTGTCTTGTGGATGAAACACGACCTGATGCCCAACAAGCAAGCGATTTGGCGACTCTGCTCGGCATGACACACACTCCTACGCTAGGCACGGAACCTGATTTAGAGGAATTTCGTCTAGTCCATTGTTGCGGTAAATGTCCGGCGCGATTTCTATGCGAAAAAGAGCTGCGCATCCATCTGCGCTATCATTCTACCGAATTGGCATACTCGTGTCAATGGTGTACGTACGCAGCGCGTCAGGCGACGCATCTACAAGCTCATCAAAAAGCTCATTCGACGGAGTATCAGGAGCGCACGAAATATTTATTATCCGTGTATGGATTCTCGCAGCGTTATCCGCCACCTGCGACAGCATGCGTCGAGGCAGAGACTCAGGAAAGCAATGATGGCACATCTAATGTCGCGTGGATTGTTGTCGAGATGAACGATAATGCAAACAATTCGTACGGCAGCGCAATTACCTCTTCATTGCCGTCCGTTCAAAGAACCGGCAATTCGCAGCAAGTATTCACTTGCGCAAAATGTCCAGCGCGCTATTTCAAATTGGATGCTCTGGAGTATCACATGACGCTTCACGGTTCAAATAATCGATTTAAATGTAACGATTGTGATTATTCGTCGAAGACCGCGCAGAATCTGGTAAAACATCAAGTGGTACACCGACGACATAACGAGACCAGCGAAGTAACAACGTCATCATCTGTTACGAATGTTTCTTCTTCCGCTTCTGTCTCCGTCGCTTCATCGTTACACTCTTCGCCAGATCCGCAATTCGGTATCTTCATGCGTGGAAATCCCAACTTTGTCTATCCAGGTTATTTACGAAATGGCCGTTTAAAAGAAAAACGTTATAAGTGCCATAAGTGTCCGTCCGCTTTCGAGAAACGCGAACAGTATAGAGTCCACCTGACGTTACATGGCGCCAAGCAACGCTATCGCTGTAACATGTGCGATTATTCAGTTAAATACTACGCAAATTACATACAACACGTAAAAAAACATCAGGCAAATGCACAGGCACAGGCATCGCGCAGACAATTTGAAGATGATCGGATCTCTATTGACAGCGATAGTATCGCCGATATAGCTATGTCAAGCTCGCGTTCCAGCAAGTCTTTACGATCGTCCGCAGTCTCTATTAATGGGATTGTGACATCATCTTCCGGTAATAATAACGCATTCGGTGTTGCCAACAACAACGCTGTCCTACAGTCATCCAATCAAGACAAACAAACTCTATTGTTGATGCAAAAAAAGGGAGTTATCTCGTTAACAGGTGATGCTGACGTAAATACGATCCGCTGTCAAAGTTGTCCGTTCTTCACAACTGACAAGGATACTATGGATATGCACAAGCGTCGCCATGGCATTGACCGTATGACTCCTCCGTGTCCATATTGTGACTACATTCCGCGCAAGGATGAGAATGTCAATGAACACATCCAGCTACATTTTACGAGACTGTACAAGCCAGAGTCGTATCTTATTGTCGAGCTGTTAACGTTGACAATCGAGAAGGTCTCCATTAATAGCAAAGAGGATAAGAATGACAGTCAACGGATAAAAGAAGTCCTGTTTAAAGAATGTGCTGACGGTAGATTTTTGCCGCTTGCTGAACCGAACTCTCTATCACTAGGTACTTCTTCGATTGTGAATACTCTTAAAGAAAAAATCACTGTAGATCCAAACACAGGAGAGACTAAACATCATCTTGTATAGAGCAAATTTTTATCTTCATTTCGCGCAGACAATTATATTTGTACAAATTTTTTTATATAGAAAGAAATTGGCCCAAAATTAGTAGACAAAATATATTATTGTATAGAAAAGTGCGAGAACGTACAACGATGATGAGTATATGCATGATTGTAATAACTGATTAATATACATTGCAAAGAATGATCTCGTTTTTTTCTTTTTATATATAAGTGTATAAGATTAAGAGAGACTTATGTATTAAAATAGACATCAGAACTTATACTAAATAAAGATGAATATACAGTCCTCGCAGGAAGATTTTCTGATAAAGAAATTTCACAGTTTTAACTTCCAAATTCTAATTTTGCGAGTTTTGCAATAATTAATTAGTTAATTTACTAATTTATATAGATCCGCAAATAAATTTGTCATTCACATGAAAAGACAGTCCAGTGTTTTGCATGTTCAGTGTTGCTAAAAGCGTAGCGACATAATAGAGAGAGTTTGGTTTTTAATTTAAATAAATAATAATTTGTGATTATATATATATAATAGCCATTGCCGTTTATATGTAGAACACTTCTCCTGCAGTCAAATGTCTGCGTTACAGCTTCCATTGTCCAGTGTATTTCCTACTTAAAATATCTCTCCTTTCTTCTAAAATCCGCGTATATGCATGAAAAGGAACGCATCCTGGGCTGTTTTTACATGCGGCGTAACTTGCGTCAGCAATTAAATCGGCTCAGCCACTATGATGTGAAAAGCCATGGTATATCATTGCGCATAATGGCGGCCTAATATGGTCCAACCACTCAAGTTGTCGCTTCAAATATAGCCACAAAGTTTGATGCATTACTAATAAATATAAGATAATTCTAAACCTATTGTCACATCCTACATTCCTCTGCTAAGGCCTTGTTTATCCAGGCAATAACCGTTAACTTATTTATTTTACGCCGGAATTGGTAAAGTTCAATTATAAGATTTCAATGGCCTTTTAGTTTATACACCGATCGTTTAATACGCGTATTAAGTACTATATTCGTATTAAATCGGCTCGATCTCAATGTAAACGATATCATATCAAGCTGGTACGATACTTTTTAAAGCACATTTAGGGCCGGTTGTTCCACTTTCAGATAAACTATCGGGTAATCTATCTAATGGTTAAAACTCTGATTTGCATTATTCCACGTGTCGGTAAAATGTTTATATATCTGGTAAATGACCAAAAGATAAATTACACGGCACTTTCGATACTTTGCAAGTTGTATCTAACAGATAAATATGTGGAAATAAAAAAACAGTGGGAGATGCGCTAGTCGTTTTGAGACACAAAGAAAAGCATTGACATTATTGACACAACGCAGTTATGGATCAGATGATTGCTACAGGTAGTTAGTACGGCCCTCGTTGGCGCTACTTACTGCTAGGGAATACTCTTAAGGGCCTTCTGCAATGAAATATTAGTAATAAATCAAAAGTCAGAAGCAAGAAATTGACCAATCACAGTCAAATCACAGAAAAATAATCGATTGGTCAATTTCTTCCTTCTGACTTCTGATTTATTACTAATATCTTATTGTAGATGGCCCTTAAGGCCGAAGCACAGACTCTGGATGATTTAAAAAGCTGGATTGGTTGATTTTCTTATGTCTTAAGCCTGTTCTACATTGATCGCAAGCGCAAACGCAAGAAACAGATCTGGTAGAATTGACTAATCGTATTGATCAAATCAGCCAATTGACCAGCGTGATTGGTCAATTTTACGAGATCTATATCTTGCGTTTGCGCTTGCGATCAATGTAGAACGGGCTTTATGCGCTATGCGTTATGCAAAAGTCTGTGCTTCGGCCTTTATGCCGCATGAAAAGGAACAAGAACATGTGTTGTATAACTGAATCGAACCAGTAGCTGCGTTCAGCAAAATAAACTGCTTTGTAACAATCGATCATGATTGGCTCTTATTTTTAGAATTAACAAATCAACATCGAGTGTTGACAAGACGACAATTCAGCAATTGTTCTGCTGAACGCGGCCAGTGTTGGCAATAGAAGACCGGAGAGAAAATTTGAATCAATAATCATTATGACGGTATCGCGCATGACAAAATTATTTTACAATTTGCGATTCGTAAGGTTATGATAATGATGGAAGATCAAGTTAATTTCGTTTGACTTTTCTGGAGTTTACGTCAAGAGAGAATTATAAGCGTCGAGTACGGTGTTTACGATTTTTTCAGCAGACGACACAACAATGTTCGAGGGAGCTATAGCGGCATTTTTAAATCGCCTTTTAGGCAGATACGTAGAAGACCTGGACACGGAGCAGTTCAACGTCGGTATTTTCTCCGGGGATACATGTCTAACTGATCTCAAGTTGAAGCCGGAAGCTCTGGTACGTGGTTTCTATTGAAGATTAATATTATTTGAAAGAAGGTGCAGAATGTGTGTGTGTGTGTGTGTGTGTGTGTGTGCATGCATTTTGCAGTATAAAATTTAAAAGATTTAGTATATATGTATACATATATACACATACGCGTATACATGTATATCTAAATGTTAAATTTTTCAAATATTCTACTGTCTAAGTGTACACATACATATTCTGTACATTTTAAATATATATATATGTTCAACAACTGTTATTTATATTTAAATTAGATACATACATAGCACAAATAATTTTACTTTGTTAATATGTGTTCAATATCTTTGTAAACTATATTCAAACTTCGTAATATATTTTTTTAATGTGTTATACTTTTATTATTATATTATCTTTCAAAACATATCAATCTTTTTTTCTGAAAATCATTTTGTATAAATAATAGAAGTATACTGAAAAAAAGATTTATTATATTTACATATTTATATATATATATATATTTTAGTATCAGTTGGGATTACCTATTAGAGTAGAGATTGGCTTGATAGGAAAAATTATTTTGAAAATACCATGGTCTGGACTCTTTTCCCAACCTATTGTAATATGCATAGAGGTATGAAATAATCTGTATATAATTATCTGTATATAATTACTATAATGCATGTATATGTGAATATTTATATATCTCTAAGGACATATATGCAGTAGCAGTACCTGCATTATCTGGCTCATATGACAAAGAGATACAAAAACGTTTGATAAGAGCAGAGAAAAAAAAAATACTTGAGAATCTCAAGAAAGATGAAATATTTAGAACAGGTAGTTATAAATAATTAACAAGTGGTTATAGATTTTATTTGGTTAGTACATTATTCATTACTAAAATGTTCTATTGTGTTTTTATTCATAGGTTTATCTCCTCAACTGTTTGATGATCTACTAGCATCAATTACAAAGAACTTTCAGATTACTATAAATAATGTACATATTAGATATGAAGAGAAAATTTTACGGAATTTTCTCTGTGCCTGTGGTATATGTATACAAAATATATCAATAACAACTACAAACAAGTAACTTTATAATGTATATTTTTTACATTTTCTTTTCATTTCGTATGTCAATAATAGTATTATCAGAAATAATGAATTCCAGTAAATGGAAGCCTGGAGTATGTGCAACAAATTCGCAGACAGTATATCAGCTTATACGTGCAGAATCACTTAGTGTATACATGGACCACGATACTGAATCGTGTTTAAATGTTCAAAATAATTGGAGTATGCCTGATATCCTTGCATGGAAAAGTGCAATGTATAGAGCCCTGCAGACATTTGGGATGAAAAACAAAGAATTTCAGTTTTGTATGTATATATTTGGGAATATCACTTGTTAATTCTCTCATAAGTGTCACTGTTAACTGGTACACTTGTGAAAAAAATATTGTAAGTGCTGTTTTGATTTTAATTAAATTCTTTTTGTCAAAAGTGTTAAAGCCTTTTACAGCAAAAATCAAAGTCATCATACACAAAGGTACAGAAACGCAAGCTTCTCGCATGTTAGTCGATATTGTATTGCAAGATGTAGCAATGCAATTATCTGAAGTACAATATGCTACATTTTGTCATATTTACGATTCTTTGATGCGTGCAGTTGTGAACAGGTAAATTTTTAACACGTTTCTTTTTTACATATTGATTTTGTGTTAATATATATTTTAAATAAATTAATAAAACAAAACCAATTCAAAACAATTTGAAAAGATATATGTTATCTCTGCAGACCGCATGCTAAATATCGTCCTGCAAAAAGCGTGTACGAAGAACCAGTATCTTGGTGGAGATATGTATATAATTCTGTTTTGGATTATTATATTAAACCGTATACTTGGTCACATATAGCTGAACATAGAAGAAAGTATAAAAAATATAAAAATGCTTGCATCCAAAGTTTGCAACGACCAAATGATACGGAACTTAAATTGGATCTACAAAAGTACGAGGATAATTTAACAATATTGAATATAGTAATTGCTAGAGAGCATGCTAGACAAGAATTGAGAAATAGAGATATTGAACAAGAGTGCCAAATGAGTTCAATGAACAATATCATAGGAGAAACTGTATTATCAAGTAAAGATCAAGTACAGAATACACCAGAACAATATAACAAAGAAGATCGAAAGTCGATAAGTGTAACGAACAATTTATCCGATTCAAAAATAATAAAATCGGAAGTGCAAATCGGTAAAATCAATGTTCCTTTTTTGTTTATTTTGTTTTTATTTTGACAATTTTACGTTAAAACATTAACTGAGAGCTTGTAATTCACTCTTTAAATTTGAGTTTTATTACTATAGAAGTAATAAAAGTCTAATTCCTTATCGTTGTTTGTAGATTACAAATTGAATCTTACTTTAGCAAATTGTTGTCTGAGTCTTTTAAGTAAAGGCAAAGAAATGCTAATCGTAACTGTCACACAATTTCTGACAAGCATTGAAACACGGCCTACATTGTCAGCTTTCAAGGTATCTGTTCGTGCGGAAAGTCTTGTAATTGAAGCTATATCAATCGAAGGTGATCTAGTTCCTTTGATTACAGTAGACAATGTGTTAACTGGTAATATGCTTATTTCTTTATGTAGATACACTTTATACTTAAAAAAGTAATAATTCCAGTTACATGTATGTTTTTTTTTTTTTTTTTTATGATACAGGGAACGTGTCTACATACTTTTTGGCTATAGATTTTGAAAAGAATGGACTAAATGTGGATCCTATTTTTGAAATATCGATAAAGTTGGAAACTATTGAAGTGACCTATCATCAAGTAATTAAATGCTCTTAAATTAGTGCATTATTTTAAGCCTAAAGAATATTACATATATTTTAATTTTTTAATTAGTAATTCTTGTGTAGAAATGTAAAGGAAGAAATGTACGTAAAAAAATGTACTTATAATTTTTTTTTCAGTTTGCTATGGTCGAAATAATAAATTTCTTTAAATTTAATACCAGTTACATTCATGAGACAGTTCTCAGAGCTTGTAAACTATGGAATTGTGTCAAAAAAAAATATTTGAGCTTCATAGATGATGTTTTATCACAAACATTAAGAATCAGTTTTAAAATAGACATCAAAAGCCCGTATATTATATTTCCTGAATACGGGTCGCTTCAAAAGTATGTTGTCTTTTTTTAATATATACATCTCTGATTGTGAAATTAGAAAAGGAAATGTGTATTGCATGTAGTGAAATGTGTAGAGAGAGTATGCATGTGTACACTCGCGCGTGCGACAAACATATGTATGCATGTTCGTACGTATGTTTTCAAGTATCTATTTGTACAGAGGAGGACATATACTTATTCTCGATCTGGGTAATGTAACGTTAACCAATGAACTTCAAACTATGAATTTGCAACTGGAAGATGCCACTCTCATGGAACTAGAAGAATTACTCTACGATAGACTTAATGTGGTGTTTTCTGGTGGCCAAATTTTATTTTGCCATTCAGGCGACGATTGGCGTATGGCGAGAAAACGAAGCGATTCCGAGTACCATTTGTTACCAAAACTACAAGTAAATGCGACTCTTTCGTACAGTATTAGGCCTGAGTATCGTCAATTACCACGGTAATATGAAAGTATTACATTGCAATCCTTCGCTATGTGTCATTTTAATCACATAGAAACAAAACTTGTTATAATTTTACAGAACAAAGCTCAATATTCACATCTCAAACATGAAGTTTAATCTCACTGAAAACAAACTGCGGTTAATGACTTATTTTTTAAACAAATTACTAACATTTTATGAAAATAATGTTGGGAAGTATAAAGCTGCTATAAAAAGTTCTACCGAATGGAAATCAAGTATTGTATTTACTTCAGTCAAGAAATTACTAGAAATACAATCCAGTGTATGTCTGTCTTCTGTTACAATATTACACAATGATTTTAAATCTGTTGTGAAACAAGTTGTCACAAATAGTGTACCAAAACTTGACAGGTAATGTACTATATAGAAACATTGATGATTAAAAGAGGATTCCGATTTAGAACGCCGAAAGTAAAATAATTAAAAAACAGTTTTATAAAACAATAAAAAGATATAATCAAAATGGAGTTAAAGCAATATTAAATTTATTATATATTTTTTATTTGACATCAAACTTTTATAGAAAAAAATTAAATATTGTCTAGTATAGACTAATTCTCCGTAAAGCCGTGCGACAAACTTTATTAATGACATATTGGTAAAATAATTCTAATTTTAGGAGTGTTGTCTCTTCAGAAGTTAGTGAAGAAGACTTGGAATTATTATCTAAAACAATTAATTTGTCTGGATTTGATGATAATATATCTCCATGTAATCACATTAATTTGTTACTTCGATTTGCCATAGGAGAGGCGAGTATACTTTTATTAAGCTACATCTTATATCGTACGTGAAAATAAACGTATTGCTTTATTTATATAATACCGATTTAAAATTAGTTCTCCATAAATCTGGAACATACAGTCGACAACCGAGACCAGCCTTATTTGAATTTGAGATTGCACACTTTATATTACGAAACCGCTATGATGGAATATGGTGTTGCTGTTCAGTTCGGCATTGGATCTATTCTTTTAGTCGATAAGACAAATGCTGGTGTTACAGGATCGTATCTAGAACTAATTTCCACCGACGAGTCTCACGAAGTTCTCATTGTGTCGTATCGCAAGGTAGTTTGATTAAATTAATAAGAATAATACAAGAGTTGCAACTAATGTACAACATTCTATTGGACCTAGCCGTCTCACATTACGACAGAATAAATCAAACAATAGCTCAAAATTATGCATTGAGTTCGTATTCCGAAGTAAAAATTTATATTTTTATACGCAAAAGACTGACTCGTTGTGTGCGCGACTCAGTCTTCCCAATTTAAACTCTAAATATCGAATCATTGTTTTTTGGCAACAGAATTAAAAAGTATTATGAGCTCATATATATAACAAATAAGCAAGAACATACATAGCTAAGATTTACGAGCTCAAACCTCATAGACGTTTCTATGCCACTTCAAAGTATATACGTTTAAAGAGAACTATTAAATTCTGCGAAATCTAATCGTGTAACAATATTTTTCACAAATGTGATACGATAAAAAAGTATATTATAATTTTCAAGCTTTATCCTCAAATAATATAAAAATTCTATCTCTTATCCTTATTTCTTCTTGTAATATTATTTTTTTTTTTCAGGTGAAATCAAATTGTCCTGATTTCAAGTCGCACTTCAAAAATATTGAACGCTTGCTGATTGTAAACTTGTTAAATATTAATATAAACTTTCATAGATCTGCGTTATTGAAAATAAAAAATCAATGGCACAAGTTTGAAGAGTATGTAAACTAATTTTTATACAAAAGATAGCTAAATATTAGTTTTTTTACAAGTATAAATATCCTACATGTATGTACAAAACAACTAAACAATTTGGAAACAAATAAATTTAACCCTGATTTTTTTTAGTATATGTCACTGTACGCTTTTATCTAAATTTATCGAAAAAATATATAACAATGTTACAAAACGAGAACAACAAGACGTTGATCCACCCATTCCACCAGGTATATATAAATACAATATATATATATATATATATATATATTATTGAAAAACAAAACTGTTGATTATAGTAGTACATAAATATCTGACATATTTTGCAGGTGCTATTAAACTCAATTACTCAACTAGACTCAGCTCACTAGTGTTACGATTCTGCGATAAGGACATAGATTTAATAGAAATTAAGATTTTAGGTTTCGAAAATAATTGTATTTATAATGCGAATGAGAGAATGGTGTTGCGCGCACATCTCAGAAGTATATTCGCTGAAGACTTAAATGATGACACACTTTATTCAAAAGTAATTATTTGAAAAAAATAACATATATGCGTGCGTGCGTGTATTTTTACATGACAACACTTTTATTTTATTTGAAGATTTTGACAACGGACGAAGATAATGTTTTCGACCTGAAATACGTAAGACACACACCAAAATTGTACAGGTGTTCAGATATTGATACAAAACAGGATGATGTGATGTCAGACGGCACTTTTAAGCTTTCCGTTGGTCGAATAAATTGCGTGATTATTTCTAAACTTATGTACGATTTACAGGTATGTGTGTGCGCGTGTATGAGAGAAGATAAATTCTTTTCGTTTTACGCATGTGTTTTATGTTTGTATTGTATTTTAATGTTTGTGTCATAGAATTTCGTAAGACCATTTACTTCTGTGTGTTATATACGGCTTTTAAAGTATTTGGAAACTAAATTTGTCAAAGGAATTGAAGTTTTTAAGAGAAGTGCAACAAAATTACATATTTTTATTGACGTACAAGGACCTACTTTTTTGTTACCTCAGAAAAAGGATGCTCCGAGTTTGTTGGTTTTAGATACAGGTAGAGAGAAACATATTCAAGAAACAAATAAAATAAAATAAGACATTGGTAGAATACTTTTTTACTAGATTTTATTTTCAGGTATACTATCGGTTGAAAACTTTTTTAAGAACAGTAAGCAACCAGCATCACAATCGATCAAGACAGCTGGTAATGATGGCAATCCATTGATAATTGATAACATCTTGATAAAATTGAAATCTATGACTATATCTAGAGCAATTATGACTCTAACTCGAGATTTAGAAGTTCAGGTAAAAACGTAACACTTGTGATGTGATAGCAAAAATTATAAATATGTATAAATAATTTCAGGAACCCATTATTGAACCTATACAAATACAGTTTGACATTAAGAGGAAAACAGAGTTTCGTAGTATCATTGATTTTCAAACTTACGGTTTATTTAATGTTCAAGGAGCTATCGATATTGTAAATGTAAACTTAAGTCAGAAGGATCTCAAATCCTTGATATCTGTGTGGCAAGATAACATTTCTAAGATACCGTTGTTTAAAAAATTTGACGAAAATGACGATCGAATTTCTGCACAAGATTCTCAGAAGTTCGTCAAAAGTGACGACGATGTTATGGTGAAAAAATTGGAGAATTTCTTGACTCGCAGTGAAACAGCTTTATGCGAAATCAATGTAAAACTTACACTGGAAGGATTGCAATTGAATTTATTCATGGACACGGAAGAGGTAGAACTTTAGTCTACATTAAACTACACATGCTGTGTGATATTAGGTTTTATTTACCTGTAAATTGTGTTGAATTATGTTACAGGTATTGAGTTCTCCTGTGCGCGACTTGAATCACGGTTTGTGCAAGCTGAGCTTTGGAGAAACCATAAACACTTGGGACTTTTATAGCGATAGAAGTTTGAAAATGAAATTATCTTTGCAAAACTGTTCGATGCAGGATACTCGTAAAAACTCTATAACTGAGAAAAAGTTTGTATTCTACTCTCGTAAAAGTTTTACCTTTAAAAACTATAATAAAATACGTCGACATCAAATTAATATAAGTCTCGTTTTATGTCACAGGATAATACAGTCGCCGGCAATATCATTGGAGAAGAATTTCGAGTCCTGCATTTCGGTATCGATGTCTCCTATAGTCGATGTCACATACAGTCGTACTCAAGCAGAGGAAAAATGTTTCGATGTTCTTATACAGGATGTGCGAATTAATTTGTCTGTTCTTTTCTTGATGAATTTGGCACGATATTTTCTGGATTCTTTACCTGGCGAACAAATAGAGAAAGGAATCATCAATCACGGATATGATAATAATAATCAAACGGTAACTGCACTAACTAATTACTAAAAACATTTTTAATATCTTTTATATATAGATATATATATATATATATATACGTACATATATTTATATAATTATCTTTTTATACACAAATAAAACTATCTTTCAATTCTTTATTATTAAATTAATTTCATAAATGCATTTAAATTAAATCAAGAACCGGAATACTTTAAATACGGAAATTGACAAATTAAGTCGTTCCAAATTCCATTTTAAGGAACAACCAGGTATTTGATTTGTATGCATGCATATGTTGTGTATAAAAATATTTTTTCTTATTCAGCAAGATTAAAAATATAAGTTATTGTGCACATGCCAAAAAGTATGTGAAATAGATAATTGTAACATTGTTCTGTTTAGGTACTTCTATATCAATTAGAGTACAGAAGCCGGATATCTTTTTATTCGGTGATTTAGAGAAGAGTAATACGCACGTGATACGATTGCAAGCAGAAGCATTCGTAGAAAGTAGTAGACATAGTTGTTCCTCTTCTATAGTCTACATCCTGACAAATGTCAATATCAAAACTAAAGGCCAGGGAAATTATGAATCTCCATGTTGGCTGCTACGTCCGTGTGACATGGAAATTTGTAAGAAAAAAGAATTGTCGGATGGTAGTGAAGAAGTCAGCGTTACCATAAATAACGTTAATATACATTTATCAGCGGAAGTACTCCACACTTTTACTGATGTACATATTACGATTTGAAATAGATAGAAATATGATTGTAATAAAAAATGCACCAAGTGATTTTATTAAAAACGATTTATTTATTATACTAAGTAATCTCCGTTGTTTTCTATTATTTTTTGCTGTCGTACTTGGTCGAAAGAATAAATCGTTTTTAGTAAAATTATTTGGTTAATTTTTTCATCATGAAATCTATCAAAACTTTTATAATCATCCAATATATACGTAAATAATATCTAATATATATTCAAAACACGTTTCAGATAGTGACCGAAGCATCAACTTTTCTGAATAATCTTAACTCGAAAATGAATAACGGCAATATTAATCAAAACGTTAACGTGCACAATAATCTTTGGATACCAATGAAAGTTTCTAGTATACCTTATAAGAAAGAGGAAGGTAACTATCATGTGTGTATGTAAAAACTAATCTTTTTTTAATGTTCACTTAAAATGTTTCGGCATCATTTGCATCATCACGCATCATCATTCAAAAAAGGTTTTGGAGAACAAGAGTTGTTTGATTTTAACAGAATAATAAAATAGCAATGACCTTTTTTTGGCCTGACCTTGAGTGGAATTGCTTTTTAAACAAAAAAACCTATATTTTTATTAAAATAAATAATATAAATAATATTTTTATTCTATTTTTATATATTTGTTTTATTTTAGCTAATTCGGAACAGTGTAGTTATCACAATGATCGTGTAATATTCAATTTGAAGCCCGTACTAGTATGCCTATTATTAGAAATGGAGTACTCTGTTGGAAGATTTCCGATAATGAAAGTAGAAACTGTCATCACTACTACTATTAACGACTGGTATAATAATTTTAATCTTGAATCAAACATAAAACTATACGCATTCTGCTATAACATAACTCATCAGAAATGGGAACCGTTCGTGGAACTTTGCACAAAAGACGATGTAAATTATAAGCCATGGGAATTGATGATAAAGGTGAGATGTTTCATTCTATTTTGCATTTTATATATGTATTATTACCCGTACATATATATATATATATACATATCAGGTTTTACATACATTATTATTATTTATTAATTTAGCTTTATATGCTCATACACGATTTGATTTTTTCTCAGACGTATCGAGGTGAAACAAATATAATTAATTCTAATTGGACAGATCATTGTCATCATATAAAACAAGATTCAGGAAAGACGAAAAAAAAAGATATGAAGCATGACGGGCAAGATGTAACGGATATGATATTTGTTGAACCTGATGCCGATACAATCTTGTTGACAAGAAACAAAGGTCTTAAATGCTACTTTCTTGCATATATTTAATTATATATTTATTTATTTTTTAATAAGAGTAAGAGTTTTATTTTTATTTTCCTAATAAATAGGATCTGAAATGTATATCACGTATGAAGATGAATCCGATACGGATGACGACGAGAATGATACAAAGTTAGCAAGAATTTCGAATTATCTATTTAATAATAGTAGCGACGATGAAGAAAGTGATGATTCCGATAATTCGAGTACAAATGAGGAATTGGAATTAACGCCAGATTACAATTCTGAAGCTCGTATGTAAATTTCACGTGTCAAAAACGTTTGTTACATGTTTATATAATATATATATATATATATATTTTTTTTAATGTATCATTGTTTTTATATAGATAACTCTTTTCTGCGCACGCCAGCAAAAACAACTCTTTCAACGCCGCATATTGTTCTGTATACGGAGGATAAAATTAATATCACTATAACGCAAAATATGATTACAGCGTGGAATGCAATTTTGAGCGCGTTCACACAAGCAAAGGGTGGAATCCCGTTCGTACCCATTAATACGCGGGAATTAACTGTATTAAATGACATAGGACACGCGAGTCGAGTAGAGCTGCTTGTTCAAGAACAAGTAAATAACATTTCCACATTAGAGTTGAAATTATATTGTCATTTATAGTAAAATGACAAGAGATTGCGCGCGTAGTTATAGTAGTTTGTTTTTACTTTTAAATATGATGACAGAACTTGAACTGTTTGTAAAGAAAATAACTTTATTGCATCTTATAGATTTACAACTTGAATATACTTCTAGGTAGGCGAAAAGAATGTCACACACGTCGTCACTGCGCATAACTTTCACGATAGTAATTCACCGATCAGCGTTCCTGGCAGCCCAGAAAATGAAATTCAATCCAATCTTACTAGTCCTCAGTGGACTGTTAAAGAGACTACTACGCTCATGCCAGAATGTAAAATATTTTCTACTGACTCGCCTGTGCACATTTATAAATCAATAACCAACGAACTTCTTCGTATTGTTTTTGAAGGTAGGTTTCAATCTTTATATGTATATCAAGAGTATCACGTAAACACATAAACTTTATGATATATAAATAAATGCAGAGTTTGAAGATGTACTGATATATTGCCCGAAAAAAGAAACGTGCAATCTAGTATCACTGCGTCCTGTAAAACACGAAGTTCGCTACTACTTGATAATAGAGGCGTCAATAAAAAATCATCTACACCGTACAATCTGTGTGCGATCACCGTTACAGGTAAAATACAAACTATTTCTCTATCCGTTGTATATTCTTCTATTTGTTATTAATAAGGAAAAACGCGTTTTAGTTTCGAAATGAAACATCGTACGCTTTGGGACTTTATTATAAGAAAGCAGTCTTAGATAAACTAGGTCTAACACTAACTGGCGAAACCACAAATCCTTTCGACGATAATGTAAGAATAGCGATTGTTGAACCTGATGTAACTTACAATGTACCTTTGTATGTCGCTTATCATTGTCCGATACACATACTTCCTACGTATCCAGAGTGAGCAAAAGACATTAATTACAGATCTATGTGTGTAATTTTGAATGCACGTAACATATTGACAAATATATTATATTTGCAGACAATATCAAGTGAGTAACGTAGGGATTTACTGGAGAGACTTGAAGGGAAATACATTTAAAGACGTATGTTGCGAAACTAAAGGCGACTTTAATCGTAATGTATTCTGTGTCAGGGCGGTATGTACGGAAATCCCGCTAACCACTCGTCCTTCAGGCTGTCAAGTACCAAATTACTTGATAAATATCATGCCGCCCGTTGCTTTTAATAACCAGTTACCCTTCGTTATAGACGTCAGTATACCTGATATTAATTATGAAGTGAAAATCGAACCCGGAGAGAAAATAAACATGCATTCCTTGAATTGCAACAGTAATTTGCAGTTTATTTTCAAGGTGCATATAGAATTATTTTTCTCATTTGAAAGACATATTTTATAATACGTGTATCGCGATATACTACTTATTAATATTATATGCAATATTTTAATGAATATGTTTATACAGGTATTCAACTATTTAGGTACATCTTGGATAGGCGCGGTAAAACTTAACATGAATCTGGAACGAAAATTTGTGTTAATGTCTACAGATAATGAGTCGGATTTAACAAAGCCTTTTCTATTGTGCCTGGAACTGTGCAAAATGCTTAGCTGGAATATCATATTACAATCGCAATATTGGATAATAAATAAGACAGGACTGCCCTTGTTTATCCAGGTAAGCGGAATGACAAAAGTTTTGGTTCTTAATGAAGATATACATGATGATTCCTTCGTTCTTCTTGTTTTTTAGGACTGTCATTCTCATACATCTTACGAGATGCCAGAGGAAGAGTTAATGGTTTTTTCTCAAAAAAATAAGAAATCCATGGTGCGAGTAAGAGCTCATCAATCTGAATGGTCAATGTCATTCGGACTGGACGGGATCACGTCGATGTCGTTGATAGTATGTCGAGACGTCGAACGCTGTCGGAAATATCAGATTTTAACGGAAATAGAAAGTTCCCGATTGTCGCCAATTTTTACAAAAATTATAACTTTTCTGCCGTATTTTTTTATCTTCAACAATACCAAAAGGGCTTTGAGATTTATGGAGGAAAACGAGGAAGCCGATCTCTGGAATGATCTTTTGCCTGGACAGGAAATATCGTTTTGGCCGGCTACGGAACATATGAAAATGAGAATAAAATGGAGGAACAGTCAAGTGGTTTCTCAGCATTTTGATATTACACATGTGGGAAAGACTGTATTAAGAATGGATAACGGGGTGAGATTACAAGATGTAGTAAATTGATAATATTTATCATAAAGATAGTAGATACTCTTTTGATCAATGACGTATTTTTCTGTTTAAGTTATTCTTTTTTTTGTAATTTATAAAAGATTATAAGCAAAGATTATTTATCTCATTTACAGTCGGCATTGTGTGTGGAGATTGAGGGCGGCGTCAGTACTCCGTACCGCGTAATGTTCCGAAAATACGTTATCGGCGACATACCTGTGAGAGTGGACAATCTCTGCGATAAACTATTTCTAAAGCTGAATCAAGTCGGTTTAGGTCAGGTTGTTTTACTTAAACCATTCCAAAGTTTGCAGTATACTTGGGATGATCCTGTTCAACCTAGAAAATTGATTTGGAATGTTTACAACAATAACGCGGTTGGTTACGAAGCACAATTCGAAACGGTAACGTAAAAAAAGAAAGAAAAAAAAACAATATCGAAAGATTCTTTTTTTTTTTTACGTGTATCTTTAATATTTTCAACATTTTTTGTTAGGATGGCTGCGGGCACGAAAAAGTGTCCTGCGTAACCGTCGAACGATGTGATAGCGCGTCCTTTTCCGTCATTTCTACATCATTAGCGAACGCGAAATCGT
The DNA here is from genome assembly GCF_002006095.1 of Pseudomyrmex gracilis. Taxonomy (NCBI): domain Eukaryota; kingdom Metazoa; phylum Arthropoda; class Insecta; order Hymenoptera; family Formicidae; genus Pseudomyrmex; species Pseudomyrmex gracilis. Next base: position 273,421 of record NW_018020727.1, read on the forward strand.
GGTCGGAAGACACAAAAGAAATTGTCAGTCAATTTTCCACTACAGAATCCGAGCCGAAACAAGTATTAGAGCACGTGCGACAGGATGAGGTGGAAGTTTATTGGGTGAGCTATATGAACGGTGAACAACGTGTGTTATTATTTACGCAGCACGAGAGCATATATTTAAAAGCCAAAAGCGTCATTGATCCTGAGATAAGCAAGAGGGAGATATTTCTTTCGATTGCGGCTATCGGAGTCAGCGTGGTACGCCAATCGCTAAAAGTAATTCATATCCTTTATAAATTGGATTCTATACGAATCGACTTTTTTCTGCTTTAGATCGTACAAGAATCGAGTCTTCATCAGGCTAGACGGGAATTGTTGTACGCCAGCGTGATCGACTCCGCTGCTCATTGGGAACTTTATTTCAGCAAACGATGGAGAAGTTTGTCATTGGAATTGAGTGCTTGGCTAGAAAATAAGTACACGAATTTCGCGAAGAAGGTTCAGCTAGAAAACTTTATTGACGTACGAGTCGGCACTCATTCTTTAAAAACTATATCATAATTATTGATTAATAAACGCGATGAAGAACTATTTTTCGTTAAAAACCTACATAAAACTCGCCAAGTGTTTTGTAGAATCAATATTTATTTATTATCTCTTAGAATTGTTTCATTCATTTTATTGTTTAAATATCAGGATAAATAAATTCTTATCTCTCTGATCGTAATCCTATTTAGATACTTTGCAGGTTGATCTTATGAAAATGCAAATGACCAAACCATTTTTCGGTAAACTGCGAAGAACGTATTCACCAGGTATTTGGTTACATTGCAGAGAATCTACGATGTTACGTTACTTACAAGGATATGTTCACAAAATACAAGTACGTATATGTAAATGTAAATTTATCACGTCTTTGAAATAATAAACTTTTTATTGTCTCATCCAGATTGATAATCAATTGAACGAAGCTACTTTTCCAGTAGTTTTATATCCCAGTTTGCAAAAGACTTTTGTGAATCATGCCGGAAATCGCAGATTAAAGCATTGTTTAGAGTTTTCATGTCTAAATCAGCGTAAATTGGAAAGCACTATTTACAAGTACATATATACCAATTAAATCAGTATCGAATAATACGATTTGTGAAGATAGTACTATAATTGTTAAATTAATTTGATTGTTTTTTCTAGAGGAATATGCATTATTGTTAGAGAGTTCAATTTAAATCTAGAGGAAACTTTCCTCTGTTCGTTGATCAATTTGATACCCAAGATACCGGAAACTAAGCATACAATTGCCGCTAAACTCCGGAGAGATGTATCCAATATGCACGTTACTTCGGTTCACAAAATCAGTAATGTAAAATCTCTAATGAGAGCTATATATTTATTTGTGTGTATAAATGTGTAGATTTTGACTGATGCACGAATATAAACCGCAGAATGTGAACAACAGAAAGAAGGATATAATAGAGCAAATATATATTTCTCCAATGGTAGTACGCTTGAAGCTTTTGGCTAACACGGATGGAACGCGCAGTTTCAGTAATGTACTTGATTATCATAACGTTCTTCGATTTATTTTTGAATATGCGGAAAAGGGTACGTTTGAGAAGGACGCTGAATTTCGGTTAGTAATCACGACAATCTGACAAACTGAAGAGTGTGCGATAATTATCTCATAATTAGAGTTTTATTTTCTTTTTTTTTGCTTTTACTTTAGATTGCCTGGCTATCAAAAGAGTTTTATCATAGTCAACAACGAGCAGTTTTTCATGCGTCTTTTACGGACTTACGTGGCACTAATTATGGAGCAGTTTCATGTATTGGTACGTTTAACTACGGTGTTAGGAAATCAGTACGGCTACAATTTTAAATTGTTAGAAAGCAGCTTTTGTGAATCGGATTTAGTAAGTAAAAAGATTTAATAAAAACAATCTCTCACCATATTTTTCGTGATTATTCAATTATTAATTATAATGAATTTGTAGTTATTGTTGTACGGCGATGAAATTGCGGAAAAGTTAGCGTATGACGTCGCGTGCAAACTGGGTTACGTTACGCCCGACAGCATGCAACCTACAATTTTAAACAACTATGATCATCATACGTTTCGTTCCAAGGTACAACTATATGTGTGTACTATATGTGAATATTCTTGCTTCTGATATTATAAGATGGCTAATATTGAGTCTTAATAGTTATTAACTTATAAAGAGAGATCCGAGAATGAGCGGATAGTACATTCGCTATTTTCTTTCTAGATAAAAGATACGATCTATCAGAATCCTGATGTACCGCCTTTAGCATTTGTAATCAACGATTTATTCGCTACGGAAATTGAATTGGAAACTTCTGGCTTGATTACTACGTCGACAAACAGTGAGTACATATGAGATTACTATACGGCGTACAAATCGTAAATAATAGTCTTAACAAATGGATGTGTAAATACATAGTGTCTACTTATTTTGGAAAACATATTTGTTTAGAGAGATTTTTGTCAGACAATTTTATTTGAAATTTCAAATTGCAGGCATTTATCGAGAAGGATTACAATATTTCTTTAAAACTTTGGGAAAGAAAGTATCTACATTGTTCAAGGAGGAAAACTGTTCTTTAAAAGCTCATTCAAAAGTAGTAACAGATATAATAAAAAGGTACTTAGACATTATTTTTTTTTTTTGTGTGTATTGCCGTTTTGTTTTTAAATATGTACTTCTCTTATTTTAGAGCACAAGAAGTAAGACATAATTTCGTATCTCGGGTGCGATTGCCGCGGTATATTAACCCTCAGTTCGTGAGTATTGTCAAGATGCTGACATTTGTTTTTCGTCGTTTGCATAAAAATTTAGTAATCGTACATATGGTTATTCAAGGGTGTGGAACCGTTTTCAACTCATAAAGCAAAAGGAATGTATTTATTAAATACCATAAGTAAGGGTCAGTACGTTCACAACGATTCTTATTGGGGACACGCTGTAGTCCACAATGATGGAAAATATATTACTCTCATATCTTTGCAGTAAGTTCAACAATAATTATTACAAGACGTTTTTCTTTCACACGAGACTTTTTATCAATAGATTTAGTTTTATTACTTTATAAAGTAAACGATATCTAGTTAGAAACATGATACTATATATAAAAAACATTATAGTTAAAACTATTATATAATACAAAATTTCATTTTTTTCACAAATATCAGTTTTTTTTCGCGTATAAGAGACACGAAGTGCCCTGATAATGTTTTTTTTATTTAAGAATTGTATCATTTTGTTTTTCCATTTTCTTTTAAAAGTGCGTATTTTTATCAAATGTGATTAACTTTGTTAACTTTTAATATCGTAATTTTAGAAGAAAAGTTTTAATTAAAAGTCTTTTTTAGCGTGTTTTCAATTTATGTTAAAATTTTAATGAAGTACCATTACAAAAAAAAAAAAAAAAAGTTAATCTCCACTATCTGTTAAAAGAAGAAAGGAGACTTGGAAAATGAAATTTAGCTTGCATGTGAAAGCTGATTTTTAACAACAAAATAAGTTACAGTTAAGAACATTACAATCTATTGGTCTATTTCACATTTATTTTATTTTAATCTACCCTGTATATTATTATTGTTTTTATTATTTTTATTACTTTTCAATCTGGAATAAGAAAAATAAATATTCAAATTTCTAGGCGACTACATTATATTGAAAAAGGAAGCGCGTGGAGTTCGTGGAATGTAAAATGGACTTTGGAAACAAATCAATTATTGTCACCGCCAACCATTGCTAAAAACAAACTTATTTTGCACATAACAGAGGTAATCGTTGTACTATATTGACAATTAAGTTTGCACGATTATATTTCTTTTTTGTATTAATGAATAACTTGGGAAAGAAAATATTATGCCACGTAAGTCACGTAACACTTGTTGCTTGTAAGACTTGTCGATATTTTCGCGGCCATCTTGGATTAATGATGTCGAAGCGCGGAAAATACGCGAAAGTTTTGTGCACTTCGTATAAAAATAAAAAGATTATTTTTGTTTAAACGCAAATGGAAATCAATAGAGCACACTTGAAAAATATACCGGAAATTCATCTTTCGGTTCAACAACATAACCCAAGCTGCGCTATCGAAACATGGACTTATAATACACAAGGTTTGACAAATGCCTTAAATTTTGCGTTTCTCACTATAAATCACACTTTGAACCAAATTTCCAGTATATTTTATTTACAGATATGCTTTGTCAAATACCTCTTGATTTTTAGTTAAACACTTTTGTTTCCACATTAAGTGTACGAAACTTTTGCTACGTTTTTAAGAGCCATTTCTGGCCGCTTCGTGACGTGTGATGTGACGGGCTGTTTGTGTTGCTTAATTTTTTTTCTTTTCCTTTTCTTATCGAAGTACAAATATATATGTATCTATCTTAATTCTAAGTGCAAAAAGCGTAAACAACGCGAAAGACTTCGTGCTTTCTATGAGTTTCTCGCGACGACCGACGTTGCTATTTGGTAAATCGAACTTGACGCTCGGGTATTATAAAAAGCCCTATAAAACAAATAAAGATAAATAATTATTCTTTAGAAATATATCTATCTCCTTTACGTTACCACATTGAGCCTAGAAATAATAAAAAAAAAAAAAAGTCATGAGAATTATTTTCTGAATCTGCATGAATCTGTAAAAAAAGAAGAGCTTTAATAAAAGACAAACAAGAGACAAATAAAAAGTTCTAATATTAATTGCGCTATAAATTATTGAACTTAAGTAAGAATCACACATTACAATATTAGCCGCAGACCGAAGAAAAGACATTATCTATGGTGGATTGGTATGTGGAGAGCGAAGCAGCCGATATTCTGGAGTGGTTGTGTCGCAAAGTAAACAGTGCAATGATCTTCAATATGGAGAGCAGCATTTGTTCCAAATGAGGATTTCTAATATCGTTGATTGATGAAACTACTATAAAATGAAATTAAATCGCAAAAGCTAAAGAGATCAGTGTATTTACATATTTAGTTCGGCATAATAAAAGTTTATGTGATGAATATGCAAAACAATCTTTTGTCTAATGCCCTACAATTTTTATTATTATAATATTATTATTTTATTATCTTGTATTATCGTATATCTTGCAAAGTCAGATCGCATCTTCGTCTTCTGGATAAAGTACGTCTAGTTTATTTCATAATTTATTTACAAAAAGTCTTAGTAAATTACACTTACAGGCATCTCCACTCGAACTAAAGTAAATAATTTAAGAACTACATGTATTTAGATATCTATAGAATAGGATACTTTGGGGTCGGGGAGAAGCTGGGACCAGGGAAAGTGTTCTGTGTTGTATTTAACTTATTTCAATACGCTTCTAATTGTATCTTCGCGAGAAATTGAGTCGTTTAAATAGTTACATACATGTCGTATGTGGAAACTAAATCTTCTATCTTTCTTAAATTCATTCTCTCTATGAAACGAGGAAGTATATCAGTGGAAGGTGTGCAACGACGAGTTTGCATGCGTTTCTTTTGTTGTTTCTTTTTTGTAACTGTTGCGAACTGTAGATGTTCGTAAAAGTGGGATTTTATAAGATAATTGTATGTATCCGTAAGAATCATCAAAATATGTGCAAGCTGACAATCGGTATTTTGTTAGTTTTACAATAATGTATGCGCGCTTTGAAAAAGCATAAAATCTTGGTTATAAATATATTCCCATTAGAATCGTTTAATGGCACGATCGAGCTTAAATTTAAAAATCTTTTTCTTCTTATAGTATATTTTTTTAATATATTCGATTCTACATTATCGCCCAGAACCAGTTCAATCTGTTTCTACAATGTCAGTTTTCTTATTTTCTGCTTCCCTTTTTTCTTTTTTGTTATCACAACGACGTTTTATTTATGTTTATAAATATATGTATTCCAAAGACTGCAGTTAGATCAGCTACTTTCTAATCTCTCTCTGCGAAAAAGAAAACTTATGAGAATCAAAGAAAAAATCATTAAACTCCGTTCGATGAAGATTTCTATAAATTGTTTTACTTATTACTCTGTAAAATCAAATAATCATCAAATAATTTAAGTGATTAAAATATTTTAATTGCTTTTTGTTTCTCACAAGCTGTATTCGCGTTTTTTTTTTTGCTTTTTTTTTGCTTTTTTTTACAGACACTATCCCCACCCCTTATTCTACCAGCACCCCATCTTTCGCGCGTACATACTCACGTATACATGCACGCAGCTCTCTAGTTGCCCCCCTCCCCCCTTCTTTCTCTCTACACACAGTCATCTTTTATATTAATACACACATATACACACTGCATTCACCAAAAACTATGCGTTTTTTGCATTCATGTAATTTCATACGCGCGACATTCATGTCCTTCTCATACGCACACGTAGGCAAATATGGGCTTCTTTTATCTCTCAAATATCTTTCCTTTTTTTCTTCCTAAACATCTAATATACACATACATACATGTCACATGCACGCAACAGACACAAATATTTAGAAACATTCAACGTATGCACATTTTTTCTTGTTTTTTTTTAGCTTTCACTCTTTTATCTCTCCAGTCATTCATTCATTCATTCATTCATTCTTTCTTTCTTTTTCTCTCTCGCTCTCTCTTTCTCTCTCTCTCTCTCTTTCACTTTCTCTCCCTTTCCTTTCTCCCTCCCGCTTTTTCTTCTTTCGCTCTTTCTATTCCTTTTTCCTCTTGATCAACAGCTTTATCACACAACGTATTTTTTTCTCTTCTAGCAATGTCTTTCTTCAGTTCTAGTTCTGCCTGTGCTTCTAAAGTCGAGACTTACGGCTCGCAAACATATATTTGCGCCATCGTACATAGCCGTAGCACAAAAATCGAATAAGATTCAATGGAAGTGTGTGTGTTATCTACAAAATATCTTAATTACTCGCTAATTACAGCACAAAACATGCAAATATAAAAATTTGCATTATATTATCGTTATATTTATAATCATCATTCGATATATCGTTTTACATCGCACCATTAAGGTTCGCCGACATACTTCTTGGTATATATATATATATGTGTATGTGTGTGTGTGGGTGTGAGTGTGTGTGTGTGTGTGTGCGCGCGCGCGCGCGTGTATTATGTGCAGCCGAGAGACCGTTATTTTTTCGAAGTCCATTCTTCAATGCTGCGTGTGTACGTATGCGTGTGAATGTGTATGTTTCTGTCAGATGCGTTGCATGCATCTTAATGTATGTGTATATGTGGATTAAGTGTAATAATATATCTTTGTAGATATAAGATTGTGTGCCTGTGTGTGTGTATGTAGATTTGTGTACGTGATTTTTCTACGTGTATCTTTTTTCTTCATTAACTATGAAATATCTTACACTATCGATATTATTCCAATTCACGAAGGGGAAGGTATACCAATGGGCGAAGATCGCATCGGGCATACCTACACGCTAACACCGATAATTAAACTTTCTTATATATATATATATATTTGTGTTTAATCGATATAAAACTACAATTGCGCTGCCATGGCTTTCATCAGCACTTTTGTTCCTTCACTCATGCGCGCGCTATCGCGCGTCGCGCGCGTCTCTTCGTTTCTTCCTCGTTTCTCTTTCTCTTTCTTTCTTTCTTTCTTTCTTTCTCTCTCTCTCTCTCTCTCTCTCTCATTATCTCCTGTTTTCGTCTCTTCTTCTGCCTTGAATACACTCGCGACCAAGCGTTCTTACACGATATATTACCAATCACAACGTAATCATCGTACTTTGCTTATTTCGTCATTGTCATTGTCATTGTCATCGTCATCGTCATCGTCATCGTCATCGTCATCGTCATTGGTCGTCATAGTCGCCGCCGCATGTAGTTATCGTCGTCGGCACTACATTAACATATTCGCACGAATAGTATAGTGTCTCAACAGACGATACAATAGAGAGTTACGTGCCTCTGGAACACTGGAACAACACACGTGCGACTATCGCGGCGACTTGCTGATCTAAAATTTGACTCATCACCAAAGCAAGTAGACGGGACTCGTGTTGCAAGAGAAGAGTTCGGTTATCCGGATGCCTGGCGAGGTTGAGCAGAGTCCCAGCCGCGCGTCGCAACATATCGAGGCTAGTGCCCATCGACTCGGGATTATCGCGCAGGGCTGCGATACCATGCTGATTTGCGACACCGAGAGCGCTCGACTCTGCCTGTTCGATGAACGCAACTAATAGCGCGACGCACGGCGTTTGCAGAGCGATGGTGCGCGCGACGCCGCTATCCGCGGCCGAGAGAAAGTGCAGCAGATTCACGCCGAACTCGCGCAGCACCTGCTCTTCACTGCGGCAAAGAAGCCTAGTCAGTACGGAACATAGTCTCTGTAGTCGAGAGTAGGGCGGTGTAGCGACCACCAGGTCAACGTTACACTCGGTCACGCATAACTTGCACAACGCTTCGAGCGCAAGTCTCTGCGGTGAGAGAGAGGAGTTCGGTCCGACGGTCGGAAAGGGATCTTGGCCGTGAGCGGCCGGACATACGGCCCAGTGCAGGAGACCGTCGAGCACGGGTCGCGAGATCTCCTCCGGATGCTGGCTCAGATCCATATGGCCAGATATATTGGCAGCCATCACGAGTACATTCTCCCTTACGTGATGCAGGAAGTCCCACCACCATTCGCTCTCTCCCTGTAAACTACTGCACGAATCTGCAAAATCTGCGTCTTCCTCGCGATCGTAATTGCGTGTCTTCTGCGCCCGTACCGGGTGCTCGTGGTGCAGCAATAGCAGCTTGCCGAGCAAACTGAGAAACGTGACGTTCTTCGCAAACTCTGCCTCATTGCCGGGAATAAATGTAAGATTTCTTAGAATCGTTGACAGGCATACGCAACGGCGTGCCAGGTTGTCTTGTGTCTCCGTGACCAAGTAAAGACTTGCTTCGTCCCTCGAATAGCTCTCGTCTTCGTAGTCACTTATCCTCCGTCGCTTCAGCGTTCCCGCTGGATCTCTTATCTTTAATCTTGGTCCCTCCTTCTCGTCTCTCAGCTCGTGTTCTTCAGTTGTTTCCGTCTTGATCTCGATCTTTTCTACGCTATTGTTGCCCGCTGAGGCAGCTGCTGCGACCGACTCGTTCAGTCCATTCTGCGTCGGTAGCGGCGAGTCCTCGTCGTTCTTCGACACCTCGCTGCCGAAGTGTTCGCCCATATTGTTATTCGCCTTTGTTATCTCGTTGTCGCAGTCCTTCTTAAAACCGTCATTCTTCTTTTCGAACAGCTCTCTTGTGAGATCGTTCATTTCTACGGGTTCTTTTTTGATCCTCGACAGTACATCACTCAGAGTCTTTGTTTTCTTTTTTTTGTCCATCTGTTGTTGCTGCTTGCGTTCGTTGCTCTCCTTGCCGGACTGTTTGTCACTCAACTCACCGGATTTGTGAGTTAAGTCTAATGTCTCGTGGACACTACCTACGTTATCCGCTTTAATTTCTTCTTTTACATCCGTGCTGTCAACTTCCTTCTGCAGCAATGGCGGCTTTTCGTCTCTTAGCAAACGGGCGAAAGGCACCGAACCCACCTCAGACTGAAAACACGTTACGATATATTTAGTTGCGTTCACGTCGACTTGCCACGGCTCGGTCTCCGGCTCACATTCCTGATGATCCCAAGGCCTTCGAGTATCCAGAACAAAGAGATCATCATCTCGGGGAACGATCTTAACGGGACGACCTCTCCTCGAAAGATACGTGTAATTCGACGTTGACAATAATTTCGTCCGATCTTCCGAATCGATTGGTCGTGTCACTGCACCGAGATCCACTTCTGGACCGTCCGCCGCTTGGCAATAACGATCGTCATCGTTCACACATGATTCAAACATGTCGGAGAGGGAACGCGAAAAATGTTCCAACAGAACATCCAATAATCCGGGTAAGTGTTGTAATCCGAAATAACTTACCTAAAAAGAAATCAAGAATAATAAATTAATTAAAAAAAAAAAAAAAAAAAGATCTAAATTTTATATACTTTTCTTTCATAAAAAATATAAGCACAATTCTAGTTTTTTCACTTTTTTCAATTTATTTCTATAACAGTGCTAGTGCTGTAATTTCGTAGTAACAGAGAAAAATACTTACAGAAGAGTCATCAAATAACAAAATGTTTAAAATATCCAGAGCCCAGCAGCTTTCGGCGAGCAGACCTGATCGCAGAGCCATCATAATGCGCCAAGCTTCAACTGGCGCTACATCACTGCGCGTCAATTTTCGTCGCTTGTACAAAAGAGGCGTAACCGCTTCTATGCTATCAGGAGGAAATGTCATTTCTCTCTTTGATGTTGGTTGCTGGCTAATCATAGGATTAACTCCAAGTTGATTCTGTACAGAACAGAATAATGTATGAAGAAGAGAGAGAAAAAGAGACGGCGAAAAAAAAGAAAAAAAGAGATCAAAATTTAAAAAGCAACACTTGTGTTAACAGAAGAATAAAAATTGTACCTGATGACTTCCAGGTGTTGGATACAAAGGGGACGGTTGATTCGTGTAGCGATGATCCCACGGTGGAGGAGCGTGTGCTATAGCGTTCAGAGACGGTTGAGATGAAGATCTGTTCGACTGTTGACTGCCCCACTGTTGACTACTTGTCATACTGCCAACCGCTGGAGCTGCCGGAGCAGAAGAGCCAACTTGAGCCGCTTGTTGTTGTTGTTGTTGTTGTTGTTGTTGCTGTTGTTGTTGCTGCTGCTGTTGTTGTTGCTGCTGCTGTTGCTGCTGTTGTTGTTGCTGCTGCTGTTGCTGCTGCTGTTGCGACGGCGATTGCGTCTGCTGACTTGGATACTGAACTCTGTTATTTCCACTATTACTATTGTACTGATTAGTTGTATTTGGCCATCCTGTTAAAAAAAAATTACATTAGCTCATTGAAAGACAGAAACAAACACAAAGGGAAAGAGAATAGGAGGGAGAAAGAAAGAGAGGGGAGAGGAAGAAATTATGAGACGGTGGAATTTTGACTTTTGTTCATATTTAAACTTTTTTCTTCCAAGATAACATAATTTGTCAAATTTTTGTTGTGTTTTACCTGGATACGCTGGTCGTTGCTGATTATACTGGGGATATTGTTGGTCTTTGGTAAAGTCTGGGTGACGTCTAGGTTGGCTGGGTCCCGGAGGAGGCGGAGGCATATTTTTGTTACCCGATCCGCTCCCAGTATATATTTGAGTTCCACCAGGAGCTCCATATGCACTCTGCGATGTGATAGAATTATTGAGATATTGTTAACTTTCCCTACATACTGCAGAACACATTCAAAACTTTCTAATTTTATACAGAGTTAAATGGAATTTCTTATAAACGTAAATAATGCTATAATAAAATGTAATTGTTAAGATACCGATATCGAGTCAAAATATTACTTGTTCTTGTCGATAGTAATCTTGCGGACAAGAGTATGAGGAAGCTGCTGGCGGTTGCGATGGCGAAGAAGGTTGGCTGGTCGTTGTTTGTTGTTGCACGGTAGCCGGATGTGTTTGAGGTCCTGACGGATAACTGTTACTCCGCGCGGGAGGTGTTCCCGTGGGATAGTTAGCAGGACCTTGCTGACCGCTACTATATCTGTTGTATATATCTTGTCCGGTAGTATTACTGGGCGGTATGTTACCACCTGGATATCCCCTGTACGCGACAACACATGTAAATCACATACTTATACACGCACAAACACATTTCGCTAATTCGGACCTCAAAGAAACAAAAAATAATTCAAATTAGAATAATTCAAAGAGATTCAAATTTAATTTTTGACAATAATACACGTATACATATTAGAATGGATAAAGAAAAACAAATTTAAAGTTATAAAGACTGTTTTTGAGATATGAAGGTAAATTTGGAAAAACTTCGAGTTGTAGAAGTAAATTAAAGTAGCTAATAAAAGTTTTATCTACAGAATTAATACAAATTCAAGTAACGAGGTTTGACTCTCTATGTCTATGTGTACATATATATACACATACATTACTGCAGAAGAAAAAAAGAACATCTCGCATACACACCTGTCAACATCTGGTACATATGGAGGATAATGCGATCTAGGAGAGTACGGTTGATTGAATTCTCCTTGCTGAGATAATGCATTTCCCTGTGGCCGAATATACTGATCTTGTGGGTAATTTTGATAGGAACCTGTGTTCTGGTAACTGCCTTGCTGTATTCCTTAAGGTACAAAAAATCACATTTGTTTGTCATCAAGTCTTAAATAACTCGGTATCAAGAACACACACACACACACACACACAAAAATAAAAAAATAAATAAATAAATAAAAATAAAAATAATAATAATAATGTTTCAAATACTACAATATGTATACAGTAACAATAAATGCAAAAAGAAATTCGATTATAAATATAGAGAGAAACAAAAAGAAAAAGAAAAAAAAGAAAGATAAAAAAAAAGAGAAAAAAAGAGTTATAAGTGAAATTACAAGTATTATTGAATATTCGCAAATTGTATGAGATATACCCTGATGAGCAGAAGGCGCGCTACTTTGGCTCGGTGGTCTAGGTGGTGGCGGTGTGTATTCTGATGATGGACCACCACCAGGAGTACCACCTGCGTAACTGCTCTGATAGCTTCCGTAACCGTCCATAGAAGCGTTGCTCGATCCAGCAGCGGGAAAAGAATCTTGAGAGTTGGAAGAACCTAGAAAAAACATATTATTGTCTTTGAAATAAACGTATCTTTGATATGTTTGTGAACACATCTACGTCTTTGTAAAAAAACAATATCAAACGCAAAAATCTTTTACCCGGCGATGGTACGGAAGCAGTTCCTTTAGATCCCTTTTTCTTTGAGCCAGCTTCAACTTGATTGATGATAGGTTGTGGATCCACACCACCGCGGTCAAAATGACATTCATACGGCAGAAGATGTTTTGTATAATGTTTGCGCAAAGTATAAGCGGCGCTGCTGCTCGCACCGATACCCAGCAGACCTGCTATATCCTTCCATGTTTTGTTTTTCGTCACCTACAGGAGAAAATTACGCACAAGCGTTCTTTCACTACACTGCGAAAGTGCGATTTTACGTTAAATCTCACACACACAAACAAAAACTGTGCATGTCCAAAAGAAAGAGAAAAACGCAAAATAATACAAAAGGCATCATCGGATTTATAGCTCGAGATATCGATCTCCAAAAAAAAGAAAAGAAAAATAAAAAGAATTATATTAATATAATGTATCAAAACAATAAAAAAATATTTCTAACCGCATGCAAATAACGGAAGAACGAGAGAAATATACTATCGGAACGAATTACCGTATTATTGATATATTTTGACATTAAAAGTTTATCTTCGCTGTGCGACTATTAGAATAATTCCATATAGCACCAAGGTTTGTAGATCAGGGTGTTTCCATAATTGACTGTGTTGAATGACTACTTCAAGAAAAAATATGTTAAGCCTTTTTTTCTCTTTTTTTTTTTTTTTTTTTTTTTTTTTTTTTTTTTTTTTTTCACGATTTAGACACAGAATACGAGAAAGGGATACTAGTAGCAAAATCAGTACAAGTATATCATGCAATTCAGCGTAGATATAAAAAACAAAGCATTGCGTTCTGAGGTGTGTTCCGATATAAATCGTTTAAATTCCAATTTTAAATATTTTTCGTATCAAAGTTTTCGAAGCCAATTCAATCTTTACTGTTTATTCTCTCAATGTGAAAATTTCAGAAATATTACAAAGTCTTCGAGTTGTCGAGTACTGACATCTGAAGAGTACTCGACATAAAACACCTCAAAAATGTACAACAGCAAGTACAAAGAATACAAAAATACACATAAAAATGTAGAAAACTATGTAAAACACCAAGGGCTAGATGGAACTACACTGCACCTTGCATACCTCCATGAAGCCCCCCCTCTCCTTCACGTAGAGATATAGTCGAAATAGATCGAGGGGGTTCTTGGAGATGGTAGGACAACTGGTGATCGGTGTTCTTCGTTCTTCCATAAAGTTGACAAGCTTGTCCAACCAGGTTCTTCGTTCCATTGAATCATCCATTTCGTATAACTTTGCCAGACTATCTGGCTTCTGAAAGTTACACGATTAATTATTCTTCTTTAGCGCGCACAATATTTCAATTAAAATCTTATAAATATACAAATTAAATATTTTATACTGATCTAATAATATCCTAAAACACGGTAAAACATAAGATCAAGTAACATTTTTCAAAAGTGCGACATACTAATTGCTACTAAAAAAATTAGCATGCACAAATACTGAACTTAATATTTATACATCTTCATTCTACGAATTTTTCAATCGAGACTATCCTCAGTACGTTCTTTATTGCTATTATTTGCTAGTATTTGTGAAAGTTACTATAGCTTTCTTCTTCCCCCAAAAAAGGATATTCAAATAACATATTACGCAATAAAATACTATGTGTATTAGATGAAATAATATTAAATAATGCCAAATAATATTGAATGCATACAATGATTATAAATTTCTATTGTAAAACAGATAATAAAAATAAAATAGAATTCTAACTTTGTAAAATACCAAATACGAGAAAGAAGCGTTTTTTAAAATAGCAAATATAATTGTTTATTGTAATCTGTGGAAAATTTTTGTAACATTAGTAGGTAAGTTATATCACTTCAATTAGACGTTATATCATACTTTTTTTGCAATTTTACAAAAGCTCAATATTTTATGCAAATTATTTCTATTTAATAATTATTATACAAGATTGACAAGAATTACGTGTTTTTAAAAATTTGTTTACTGTGCAAATAAGAAATCAAAATTATAAAAAATTAATATAAAATGTGATCTCGAGGTATTAGATACTTAGTGTAGGATTTATGCATATGGTATTATCGCTAGATTATGTATAAGTATATATTATTTCAAGCAAAAAAATAAAAAAGTTAGTTTGGAAATAAAAATTGTTTAAAGCACATGAAAACCGACAATACAACAAATATTTATAGAGAAAAAAACAATAACCTTAGATCTGTATGGGTCTTGAGGCACATGACTGTTAAACACCTGTAAAATATTAAAATATTGAAGATTCAAATATGTTTGCATTTGTCTCTGAGATGTATTCGGTTAAACAGTTAATTAAAACGTCAGAATACGTTCTCTACATATGACCTATAAAATACGTACAGGACTAGCAGGAGTACGCGGCCAACCAGGACTATTCATGTCAGAATATTCCTCATGAATCGAATTAATGCTAGCAGCACCGGGAGACGGTACTGTACTTTGTGGTGTCGCGGGATGGCTATGATACGTCAACATTTCCTTCCGCACTTTCGGCGTAAATGCTGCATCTTCACCAGAGGCTGTTCATAAATACACTTAGTTAAAATATAATCACAAAATACTCACAAAACGTTGGATTATCCCAGAGCACGATGTGTGATAATCCGATATTTTGAGATTAAAAAACACAAAAGAAAGATGCGAAACATATAAAATTCACATATCAATACTAACCAGCTGATGCGTTCGACAATGTTGACTGTTGCGAGCCTTCATCCAAAGACGTACCATCCGGACCTGTTGTTATTACAGACGTCACAGTACCACTCGAAGTAGATATGACATTTATAGCTGACGTACCTACGCAATATATAAGCAACTTTGTTACTTATTTTAAACATAAAAAGACAAAGAGAAAAGCTGTTCAAAATAATTTGTATTTACCTGAAGCGGTTGTGGTTATACCGCTATCGTTGGAAGTCTCCGCTGCAAGATCCGCGGAATTGTGGCTGGTCGGAGTCGGTGCTGATGCAGGATGCGAGTTCGGTGTGGTACTCGGCGGTGGCATTGGGCTGCCCTCGTGATTAAGTGGCGGAGTGGCAGCTGGAGTATGCGGTAAATGCGGCACCGCCGAGCTAGTAGGCGGCGGTGGTTGGTTGCTTATATGATTAGGAGACGGTGGTGGTGGACCCATAGAACTCGCTGGCGGTCCCATATTGCCAATAACTGGCACTCCCGGAGCACCAGGTGGCACCATTGCACTCGTAGCACCAGCACCGTAAACTTGAGGCGGTCCCGGGCTCGGTGGCATCCCTGGTGGTACATTGTTAAAGCCCATCTTATGCTGGAAGCCAATGAAGAATATATAAGTTTCGATCAGCGATCAAGAAAATCAATTTATATATTATTAATTAAAAATGCTTATTACCGTGTACGGTGGATATTGTACCAAATTATTAGGTCTGTTAGGAGGTTGATACTGATTATTGGGTGGTGGTTGTGAATTTGCAGGTGTTGGATATCCCTGGGAAAATTGCATATGAGGACGCGGAGGATACGTGGACTGCGCGTGATAACCTCCTGGCTGGCCCGCAGCCGTTCCACCAGCATAACCCATTCCACCACCCATTGGACTTGGAATCCCACCAAGAGCTGCCGAACCAGGTCCTGGTTGCACTATACCAGGACCGGTGCTGTTGATCTTGTAGCTGTGTATGTGTGCTGAAGAACCTAATGGTTGTTGGTATGCTCCTGAGAAATCATTTCATTATTATTTAACATGGTACTCTGTAGTAAGAATAAAGTTCAAAAACAAAACATAAATAGAAAAAAAAGTAAAACTTCTGTACCTTGAGTGGTCATAGGAGAATGACTCATGCGTGGTGCTGGCCCACTACTATCCGATTGACTACTTGACGGACGTGGAGGCATCTGAACGTTTTGTGTGCCTGCACATTCAAGAAAAAATTTTTTAATTTAGATAACATACACTTGCACATGCACATACACATACACATACACATACACATACACATACACACACGCACACACACTTTTAGAATAAAAAATATATATACATTTTTGAAATAAAGATAAAAATTTCTCTATAATACGCTCAAACATATTGTCTTTGATATTATAAATATCATAATATAAATTTAATTATATTATGATAGACTACATTATACAATAAACTGTTTAAGAGACAATTGTACTATAACTATTTTTCAAACACTATTTCAATTTTGACTCAGAATACTTGCATTATATTGTCTGCAAATTTGGATACTAAATACAAATGTAAGTGAAAAAAGAGAAACAGACATAAAAAAGACAGACCAACAGCAGGGGACATCGAGCGAGAACCTGTGGATCCTGTAGGTGACGGGGTAGGTCTCATCCCCTGAGAATTTGGTGTTCCTGGGCAAGCTGGTCCATTCGAACTGTCATTACTATTCTGTCCTGATAATTCCTGCAATGCAAACAAAACCATCGATAGATCTAACCTCTGTGTATTTAAAAAGTTTATAATAAAAGCTGTTGCAGAGTATTAATATATTCTAATAAGTCAATAGCTTTATTTGCCACTCTAAAAGTAAAACCTTGGATCTGATACATTGTATTTGTGTGTGACTTTAAAGTTTTGCAAAAACTTTGGCATCTTTTTATTTCAAGTATCTATTGATATGTCTTATAGTTTATTTAACAAAAAAACTTTTATATTATTTCTTTTTACTGATCTTTTAAATGAGATTTGAAAAGATGCTACATGCCATAGACCTATATGTTCAAAATTAAAGTTCAGTTTATATATTAATTTTTTACAAGTACATACAGTGAATTGTGTCAACTTGAGAAAGAGAGAGAGAGAGAGAGAGAGAGAGAGAGAGAGAGAGAGAGAGAGAGAGAGAGAGAGTTGCAGATAAATATAAATAAATTGAAAAAAAAAAAAGGAACAATATTGTGTAAAATACTACTTTTGGACAACTAGCACATATGCATCAATTAGCTTTGAAACATCAGATGTAACATTTCAAACTAGGTCAATGTTATGATAGATGCTCACTCCAAACCTAGAAGGAAAAATCATTCACTGTTACAGTTGATGTCAAAACACAAACAAATGAATACTGTTGTCAACATAATTGTAGTCTTGAAAGTCTTGTCGAGAAGGCTATTAAAAAATTGACAAAAATGAAACTATTGTAATTCTTTGATCGTTGAATTCGTGAACAAAAAGCTCTTGTGTGAATAATAAGTCAATTTGTTAATATCTACATCGCACTAGCTGCCAGCAGCAGCTCTGTGTTAGTGGAATTTGCGCCGCCTCCGTGGCGACGATGTGTCGATTTGCAGTCGGGTGTGCTCTCACCGTTACAGATTAAGAGCAATAGATAATCGCGTATTTCTCGTCTCGAAAATCAATTAATGCCAATATTACAACAGCCGTCCAAAGCAACCGCGGCAAGTAAACCGACGAGAAATAGCAACGGCGATGTCGCCCATATTACTCGCGGCATTTTACATCGCACAAATGTCTTGTCATACTATCTCCCGTATTACGAGCGGTAGAAAAGGTGGAACCCGTTGTTGTAGCTGTGATGTCCGTTGTCGCAACGATGGCATGCGGCGTCGCGGCCACAGTTCACGAAACACAACACCACCCCCGTGATGTGTATATCTCCGGTCGAAATCGTGTGTGCATGTGCCCGCGTGTATACGCACTTCTTACAGATCGTCTATCACACAACGAGCATCACGGCTGTATGATGTGCATGTGTGAATACTTTGCGTTGTGTGTGTATGCGTGTAACGAAGACGAGGTGGAGAGAGGAAGGAGGGGAAAGCGAGCGAGCGAGCGAGTGAGCAAGAAAGAGAGGAAGAGACAGTGAGTGTATATCTATATGGGATTGGTAGGGATATAGAACGAGAGGTGAGAGGTGGACTCAAAGAGAGGGAGATAGAAATTAGGGGAGAAAAGGAGAGAGCAGAGTGAGGGCCAAGAGGAACGAAAGAAAATTCAGGCACATCGTTTCACCTACCAGACACCGTATAGTTGGTTCGTGCTGCGGATGGTGATTAAACACTTCCTCAGACGTACGAGCGAACGTACGGTACATAGGCCGTTCGACACAAGGACTCTCGGCATGACGCGAAAGATCGAAGGAGAGGCGTTACCCGGCTCTCCACTCTCTCGGAGTATAACGAATAGTATAATAGTAACCGGAGAAAGAGAGAAAAGGCGAACGAATGAACGAACGAACGAACGAGCGAGTGAGAAAAGAGAAACGGAAATGTAGGTGCTTCGTAGTTATGATTTCACATGTCCGTCCGAATCACTATTTCCGAGGAGTGATATGAGAGAGGAGACAAGAGGTGAACAAAGAGAAAAAATTCTTGGTGGAATCGTTTTGGAGCGGCGCGAGAGAGAACAATCGGAGGAAGAGCAGCAGTGCCGTGTACCGGTAAAACATATTCTTGGTTCGCCGTTGTTGCAGCATCGTCCTGGGACGAACCTCTTTCTTTCCCTCTCTCTCCCTCCCTCCCTCCCTCTCCCTCTCCCTCTCTCTCTCTCTCTCTTCTCTCTACCGCGTCGACGCTGTTGTTCAACCGTTGTGCTTCCTCGCTCTACGTCGCATGTTGTCAACCAAGTATGCCAAATAAGCCTTCCTATCAAGCGAGACAAGACTGCCGCAACTTGGTTTTGAAACACGTTAGGATTACGCAGTAATAGTGTCGCGTTTATCACTGTCGTCTACGTACTCGATACGTGCAAGCGTCTTTCGTCTGCCTAGCTGCGTGCACGAGTGCACAAGCAGGTTATAATCCGATCTCGCGACAAGCGAACGTAATACGTTATAGCAACCGAGCGTCACGTTTTTCAGCGAAAAATGATTCTTTTTATCGAGGTCGTGTGAGACTTCGGTTTACAGATTTCGCGTCTAGCTGTGGCTGACTCGGTTGGAGGGCGTTCTTTCGTGGCGCGGCAAGCGTTCGGCGCTACTCGGTTGTTTTCGCCGAGTCTCGAAGCGAATATACACCAGCGAATCGTTCTCAAAAGCCTATCTTCTGAATATTCTCTATCAAAATTTAATTTATAAATACTCTATCAAAATATAAAATTTATTTATACAACTCGGAAATATATATATGTATATATATGTATCACCAATTCTTTGTGGAAATGTGTCGCTGTATTTTTACTTTAATAAGCAACTATTTTTACTTTTGGTTTTGTTAGTGTTATGTAATAATATAGCTGAAAAACATAAATTTAAAGATCGTTTATAAGTCGAGAAGTTGACATTTTTTCATCCAAATCTATTGTCAGTTGACATTTGCATAGATTGCATTTGGTGTAAAAATATGCTATGCGTTTTACTCATACATGCAACGTTTGTAGCGCGGTAAGCGATCGGCGAACGTCGTGTAACTTCGGTTCTTTTCGATCAGCGAATTCATATGCCTCAATAAAGCCTAAGGGCACGAATCGTGTTGATGCGATTTCTAAAACACTATGTGTTCTACTGTAAAAGCAAAATTATATAAATTTTTCATATTACAAGAGAATTTTATAATAAAAACTCTAGTATCTCTTTATTTAAAAACAAACAAAACGACAAAGACAAAATGAAAACTTAAATTTGTAAATCTTTCTTTTACATCTGATATAATTTACACAAAATGTTCTCGAAAGATAAAAAAAAGAAAATTTCTTATTTTAACACTAAAACTACCGACTAGTCAAAATGACTGGTTTTAGATTTTTATTTAAAACTTAAATTTATGATATTGCATTTCAGAAATTTTTTGACTTTTTTGCAATATATAAAGAATTAAGTCTACCAATTTGTTATTAAAAATTCCTAAACTGCAAAGTCATTAATTTGAATTATTTTTAAATAAAAAGTTACCACCAATCATTTTGACTGCTTCGGTAGTTCTAGTGTTAAACATTACATAATCGGAGTTTTTTTATGTGTATTCAGATCGATATATCCAAATTAACATAAATCGAAAGACTATCTGATTCATTGTCACCAAAGTCACGTGGAGTGTTTACGTTATCGGTTGTCTGAAGTTAATCCGTTTGCTCGAGCAATATGCACATACAAGGAAAGTCAGTATGTTAGAAAGATCCGATCGGTTGAGCCGGTCAAGCACAGACCATGTGCGTGAATGAAAACGTAAATAACAGCGAAAAACATTTATCTTGTAAGTGAGAGAGATAAAAAGAGAAAGAGAGAAGATAGAGCAAAACGTAAGATTGCTCATTATATTACATTAGTTTTATCTATTATACACAACGTAATGTTATTATATTATCAACTCAATGACAATAAGCAAATCCAAGGTTCATTCAACCTTTGAATTGAGAGTGAGAGAAGGAAGGATATCAGTTATCGCAACCGATCATCAAAAGTACGCGATAATATTACTAAACTTGCAGGCTTTGATCTTGATCTCTTCACGATGATCAAATGTCACAAAAGCTTTTTCTCATGAACGACACAGAACATTAAACTCGTCCAGATTAAAATTTTTAACTTTGATACGCATTATCAATTTTCTTATTTCTAATAAACTTACTTGTAGCAGACTAAATACCACGTGTTCCATCAGAAATTTACATTGGATCGTCTGCTACTATTCGCTTACATAGTTTTATGTAGCATACATACTCGTCGCGAATTGCGCTCGGTCAAACTGATATCTCTCCAAGTTTATTGATATTACGTCAATGTATCGTTTCATGTCATATACTTGCAACCGTTCATAAAGTTTCCCTCTATTCGCAATCATTTACATCAAGGATTTTCTCAACATTTCTTGCAATTACTTTTTACGAGCCGTAATTTTCACCTGATTTTTTTATGTGAGATGTAAGAATTACCTAATTATATACGTGTGTGTGTGTGTAAATTCTATTATAAAGAAACATTCATTCGAGAAAAATATGTTAAAGAAGTTTCAATTTTTTGTATATATTTTTAGTTTTATTTTGTAGAAAAAAATTTAGTAGAATAAAAAAATTTTTGTAGAACAAAATTTTAGACCTTGATGTACAAATTAATTTCGCGAAAATATTCCGTCGCTTATAAATATTCTATCTATTCGTTTTGAATTTTGATGTAAATCTAGCTCGCCAAATAAATTGAGTACGGGTTTTTTTGTTATTTTGTAATGCTTTTTTTATACAAGATCACGTCATGTCGGAACGATATGACGAGTACCTAAGTAATCGCTATAACAGCACCGAGAGCGCATGTACTTCGCGAACGATTTGCACAGTGAAAGATTGCGAACCTCGCCTTGGTGGTCTAACGAATCAATGATGTTCTATTTCTCTTGAGCGTCTCTCGCGAGATATATTATCTCGAAAAGAAGAATCATCTCTCTTTTTCTTTCTTTCTCTCTCGAGACACTCAAAGAAAGCCAGGATAATAGCTAAGCAGAAATGCTATACTCTGGAAACTCTAGGCGTGATTAATCCTGTAATAATTGTGGAATGTCATCAACCATATTCTTTTCTTTTGGTCTTTTTTTCAAGTATTATGAAGTATTCACAAAATAATGCAATATTTTTTTATTTCTATATTCGATAGATTGAACCATGCACTGTAAAAGTTCTCGATAGCAGAATGACAGTCGCATGATCCAACAAACCGAATATAGTTGAGTGCAACGCAAAACGTCACGTTGCGCGTAGAAGTGGAAGAGGGGGAGATATCACTGCCATCACCACCACCACCACCACTACCACTACCGTCGTCGTCGTCGTCGTCGTCGTCGTCGTCGTCGTCATTGTCATTGTCATCGTCATCGTCGTTATTGTCGTCATCATCGTCGTCGCTGTCGCCGTCGATTCCTGAGCAATTGCACTCACGCTCGCATCGCACCGTTTCGCAGTCGCGTTATCCGTGTGTTGCTTGCTCGACTCTTTTGCTTATCCACCCAAACGTGGCAAAGTGGGGATAAATCCGGGAGCGAGGGGACAAGAGCGAGAATGGAGGGGAAATGCGGCGGGGAAGCCGCAAATATCTGGGGCTCCGGCGGCCGCGCAACTCGCGCCCTAATCGAACTCTACGAGTCGCGTATTCTCCATCCCCACCGAGTTGTGTGCTCTTTCTCCTCTTACACTCTTCCGCTTCTCGCCTTCCTCCCCACCAACGTCGCTTCTTCGGTCTCTCCTGATCCTCGCACTTCGCGTGACGAGTATTTCTTCCTTTCGCTCATTCTTACTTGCTTGTTTTGCCAAAAAAAAATACTTGACCGAGTATCAAGAAGACTAAACAATATTTCACAAAATGACAAATTTACTTTCTGGACCAATCTAAAATACTGAGCTCAGTTCCGTTACTATAACTGTCAAAAAGAATCGGCATTTTCCTGTAACAATGTTTTTGCGCGCGCGCGCGCCACACACACACACACAGAGAGAGAGAGAGAGAGAGAGAGAAAGAATATCGAATTCTAATTACAAATTTTACCGCTATCGATATATCGAGATTCTGCGATATAAAATTAGAGTTTAAAAAATGTGGAAATCCTATGAGAATTATCGTCGTTCTTGTCACGACGGAAGAATTATGCAACCACCGGCAAAAACTTGTTTGCCACGTTCTTTGTAGTGTAAGTCCCCTTTTCTACGCGCGTTTAAGTTTTAATAAAAAAGAAAACCATGCTTTAAAAGACTTTTAGATGTTGATGCATTTAATTTCTTTAACGCGATATAAAAAAAAGTATATGTATTTCAATTATACATGTATCAACTTACCCCAGAGTCAATTCCTTGAGTATTTGGTGTTGTAGCTCGCTGCTGCAAATTGTGGAAAGCCTAAAAAATGACAATGTTGTGAATAGTTTATTTAAAATGGATGTATACACTTGTATATTTTATTTGTACATCTAAACTTTCTGAGTATTGCAATTTTATAACAAATCAACACACAGTCTTAGCATATATCATGTTCAATTGTGTCATTGTCTATAGATATTAAACATCTGTTCAATTCTGAAAAGTTTTGAAAAAAATACCAAATGTACTTTATTTTAATTTAGCACAATTATGTTACTGCATTAAGTTTTTGGAAAAGTATTTTTCTGAAAGCAATTTAAATCAAGATACAATATTTCTTGCTTCCACAGAGACATTAAATTAAACAAACTAGTAATTTTGTTTAAATTATTTATGTCATGTATATATAGATGTAAATATATTGATAGCACAATACACTTGGTTGTACATAAGGATTTTATTCTTTCTCTAATATAACTGATATCAGAGACTATCAACAAGTAGTGTATAATAATATGAAAATTTTGTAAGTAGTCACCTGAGATTGACTGGTAGCCTGAGGTTGAGGTGATGCAGCAGGTGGTGGAGCTGGGGATTGAGACAAAGCACGCTGTGGTGATTGACCCGATGGTGTGACCTGATTACTCGGCGGCGGAGGTGGATTTGGTTGACCACCTTGGTTCCATCCTCTTTGTTCAGTATATAAACTGGAGGGATGGCTGGTTTGTGATGTATAAGAGTTTAGCTGCAAAAGAAAACAAACATTTTGTAGACATGCCAAACTGATATTAAAATACTCTTTAATATAACTAATATGTGAATATTAAAGTGATAAAATATGTGTTTACCTGATGATGACTATATGGTGCATGAGGTCTCGAAGGAGAGGAATATCGTTGGGTATATTGTTGATATTGCATAGGT
Organism: Pseudomyrmex gracilis; assembly: GCF_002006095.1. Classification (NCBI taxonomy): domain Eukaryota; kingdom Metazoa; phylum Arthropoda; class Insecta; order Hymenoptera; family Formicidae; genus Pseudomyrmex; species Pseudomyrmex gracilis. Next base: position 297,878 of record NW_018020727.1, read on the forward strand.
GTTGGAGAACTCTGTCCTCCTGGGCCTGTATGTAATCTCGGTGAACCCTGAGAAGTGTTGGCAAATATAACATTCTGTTACAGTGTATATACAAATGTGTTACATGTACATATATTTGTAAAATTGTTGAAAAAACCATTAATACATTAAAAAGATAAAAAAAGAGAGAGAGAGAGAGAGAGAGAGAGAGAGAGAGAGAAAAGAAGAAGACCAAGTAGCAGAGTTAACAAATAAAAAAGATGAATATACCGTCTGTGGAGGGCGCTGGCTAGGTTGCGGATAAACAGGAGGTACAACTGGCGGTGGCCTCTGCATAGGCCAAGGCTGTTGATACTCGGGATAATTGCCATGAAAACGGTGAGCTGGTGTGGTTGCTTGGAGTAATTGGTTCAACGTAGGTGTTGGACCAGTAGCCTGTGATATACTCTGTCCGGAGAGAAACCTTGGTTGGCCGGAAAAATTACCGGGAGCAGCACCAACGTATGCGAGACGCGACTCGATCTTGGAGGTGGAGTAATGCTCATCCATCTCAGCTTGAGCCCGGTGCGTTCGCTCGCTCTCGTGCATCAAGTGTTTACCATGATAATCGAGCTGCTTGCCGGAAAAATCGGCGTGTTTAGCGACATAGTCCGGTAGCTGTTTACCGGGCGGATAATCAGTGAGCGACTTGCTCGTGGCAAACTCGGCGGATTTGTTGTTACTGTATTCGTCCGCGTAGTCACCACCGCGTATCACATTTGGCGCGAACGGATGGCCCGGATGACCCGGGTGACCGGGCGCGTCGTGCGCCTCCTGCTTGCCAACAGGCTCCTGGGACGCCTGGCCGGCCTCGCGCGGCGATTTCACTTCACCGGCAGCAGTGTGTCCGCCAATGTCCTCACGATATTGACTCATCTCGTAACCCGTCGTGTCCCCGCCGCGATTCACATATTTAAGCAGCTGGGCCGCGCCCCGAGACACTTTATCCTCTGGCTCCGAATCCAGCTGCTGCTTTGCACTAGCACTCGCACTATTCCCACCGACTTGCGTACGCTTCTGTGCGCATTTCACGGACTCGTTCAGCTTCACATCGTTTTGTTGGCTCTCGGCTTGCGTCGCAGCCATGTTCTCCTCTCCTCACGGAGCCATCGTCGTTTTCTAAACTGGCCAATAGCGGGACCTCGTGTGCGCCTCTCTTAACAGGCCGAATACTACGTACTCAAAATCGAAATACCGATTAGTCGAACGGCTCGTGTCACGATTATCACCTTCCGGCTCATCCTCGATCACTTGTGCGTAGATTAAGCGGCGCACTAGGAAATATCACTTCCTGGCCTTTTCCGAGTAGAAGGAATCGAAAAAACTCATATGTGAACGTCAAAAGCAGCGTCGCATGCATTACGCCATCTTACGCCCGCGAAGCGCACTGTCTCTCCTTTCGCTGCCGTTTCCAACGCGCTTTTTCCTTCCCTTCAAATCTCGTTTCCACACTAAAGTGACATCCACGCGACGATCAGTCTGTTCGAAATCTCTTAGGGTGCGGTCACACGCGGATCGAAAAATCGGAGCGAAAAAAATGATTACACACACACTTTGGCTGTGTTCCAAAATTCTACTCCGCTAGTTTACGTCGCGTATATTGGAACAAAGATTAGGGCGCTTTCCAGCGAGAGTCATTTTCTCATTTAATATCGAACAGAATGACTCTTTTGTGTCGACTTGTGTCGCTAATAAAGCACTTTATTCATTTTCAACAATGAATTTTGAAACGTGGTTTTTTTAAGTCCGTCAATCGGGTTCGAATTGATATTGAATTTAAATTTAATTAATCAAAATTAAAAAATCTAATCTCAAATTTAGTGAACTTTGCTCTTATTGCTAACTTCTCCATTCAATCAACATCATGATATTTACCAATTATCACTTATCATTGTAATTCAACAATACTTTTGCTTAAAAGATATTGAAGTAGCAATGCAACAGCCGGATTTGTCTGTTTCGCACTACTTTCTGTCTCTTTCAAACTTGGCGCGCGACCGGTCGCGCATTTCGTGGTCATCTAAAGTTTCACATAACCAATCAGATACATACAGGAGGGGGGGGCCACTCCTACTACAAATTGACGTATAGATTATTCTCTCTATACTCATTGGGTCGTTGCTACATTATTGTACGACAACCGATACAGATAAATTTCTAGCTGTCATAATATCAAATCAAACAAAATTAGTAGTAGCTAAACTGTAGAATGGCTTACTATATAACCGTTACAAACAGATAATAGCACTTAAGCCGGGAACACACGAAAAAACTTAAGCATTAAGCAAATCAATCAATCCCAACCCGACATTTTTTTGAACGTAGCTTACATTTGAGAAAAATGTCGGCCTGTGATTGGTTGATTTACTTAATGTTCAAGTTAACTACTTAAGTTTTTTCGTGTGTTCCTAGCTTTAGTCGCATGTTTACATCAAAGGTTTGTTGTAAATTATCGACGGAACAATTGCGGTGAATCGCGGCCATTTGCATTCGTAGGACGAATCACTATCTGAATGTAGAACAAATTATTTCGATTGACATACGCGCAGTTTGCCGTGTGATTGTGATTCTTGTTTGTAAAATGCCAAGAGCGAATGATGATGTTTCAAGAATTGTGTGCGAAAATACAATTCAGGAAAATGAAAGGAGACTATTGGAAGCGCGAATTAAGAATCAGGTACATATTGTGCGTTTGTGTATGTGCGTGTATGCACTGTTTACATTGTTAACATATGTTTTTAGGGAAAGGGCTTAAGAAAACAAGATCTGAACAAACTGTTCATCAAACTCAATCAAGCTGTGGAGACGAACTCGGAAGAATCTTCAGAGAAATCGAGCCTATCCTGGTACAATAGAAATGTGAGTGTTATTTTGGCACCAATTGTCACAAAATGACAAGAGAATGTATACAATTGTATTTTATGTGTTTCTCAAGGCTGGAAGTTGCTGGTATGGTCCAGTTCCAGGATTTCCATCTGGATCCTGGTGGGGCATACGCATGGACTGTTCCAGAGACCGTGTGCACATTCCCTTCAATGCTGATATACATGAAGGTTCTTTTGGTATTATCTCTGTTTGTACCTCGCACACTAACATGAAAGAGGATGTGGATTTTGGCAATTTTCTCACTCTCACTGGCCAAGTATACCACGGAGAGAGATCCAAAGTGGATTGTTTCATTTACAATTACAAGAACCAGATACCATTGAGATTAATCAGAAGTTACAACTTACAAAACAACATTGCTCCTAATACAGGATACAGATATGACGGGCTGTATGTAGTCATAGGTTGTTGGATAGGTGTTACTTCAAATGGAACTAAGTACAACAAATATGCTCTAATGCGTTTAGCCAGTCAGGAATTACCAAGCTGGAGTGTCAAGCACTCAGAGGATACATGGTCCATGCAACATAATAATTCAAACGCCTGTAATCTAAAAACAGATGCGTGTAACACTATTAGTATTTGTAAAAAACGACAACGTGATTATAATTCTGAGAGTCTGTCTGTAACGATTCCAATAACCAATAACAATAACAAGTTTATGTCTGAAAGTTCTATTGTAACACGTCACGTCTTTAAGAAATCAGCGAGCAACGTAGACAGTGCGATATCAGTTTCAGTATCTGATCAAAAGACATTAACTTGTCTTGGTGTCACTAAAACTCATAGTACAAACATCTCGATACGTACGGGCCTGTATGAATCGGCACATAACGCGCCGGAGATGAAAAAAAGCGTCTCGACGATGTTACACAAATCGTCCAAGCAGAACGATGTCGCTCTTCGCACGACATCAGAAGTAAACAGTGGTTGCTTGACATCGAGAGAAAGCAGCAAGTTTATTGGGAAGATAAATACAAATAATGCTGATCAATCTTCAGATACAGATGTCTTATCCACCGATAACTCGAACGGGAGCGTTTTTCTGAACAATAAACATAAAAGAAAGTTATGCTCAGAAGCTATACACTGGTTAGAAACTTCACTTCCGTCATCTTCGTCTTTAAATAGTCCCGTTAATGATATAATCGATTGCAAGAAAGAATGTAAAGAACAATTGTCGACTGTACAGAAATCAAATAATAAAACTTTGAGAAATTCGGCGATATTGAACGAAAGTAATTCTAAATACTGTGATACTTGGAAGAGTGATCCAATTTCTTTGCAAAATGTAAAATCTTTTGAATCTTTAACACCAGACAAAATTTTGAATTTGATCAACAAAGAAAAGCATCATCCTCTGTCCAAGTTATTGATCGGTAATGTGATTGGATTAACGGTTGAAGAACTTATGAAATCAACCGCGTCGGAAGTGAGCGGTCCGAATCTGGAAAGTGAAATTTCGCCCAAGATAAATCTAAGAAAAATAAGTAAAGGCAAAGACAATGTAAGAGAGAATGTCGTATGTTTAAACAATAAGAGATACTGTAAATATTCCAAATCGAAAAGATTATCTTTGAAAGTAAAAAAACAAACGGATGAATTCAATAACATGCAACTTGGTGTGGAACGTCAGTCCTGCAATAATCAGAAACGTAATACCAATACGAGAAGAAGCGATCGAAACGCTATATCTGAAGGAAACGGTTTATTGCCATTCCGCGTCAGACAAACGTCGCTTCAAACCATTGCAAAAAGTACTCGCAGCTCGTGTGAGATAAAAACACGTCTGAGAACTGATAGAGACACGTTAATAGCAAAGCGGAAATTCCCGAACTCGTCAATTAAGAAGAACAGATACAAGAAACAAGATAGAGAGATCGCGAATTTGTCGATAGACGCTAATTTTGGCCCTATAACACGCGGGCCTAGAAACCGGAGATTGCGATATAAAGCCAGTATGTATACAAACAAGAGATATTATAGCACCTTCAATGCCGTAATATATCCGCCTAAAAAGCGACACAATTTCAAACGTAAGACCAAACTGACCAAAGTCTCCAGAGAAAAGAATGCCAAGGCGACATACAGAGTATCGAATATTCTGCATACAACTGGCAAGAATATTAACAATTCGATCAAAAAACGAAAAACTTTTTGCAATATTACTGAGAATGAAAGTAACAATAATACCGGCGATAGAAATAGAGAAAATAGAACCGTAGTGCCTGTTGACAACATCTCTAAGACTTCTCTTGATCGGAGTTTTCGAAAGAAAATGATGCGAACACATCGGTCCGCTCAAACGTCGCATTTAAATAACCACTTTCATCAAAAACAGATGAAAAGATCTAAAATGGCAGACGCGACAACGCAGTGCAGACTCACGTCAGATCCGGAAGTTTATATTATTGGACAAGTGGACGACCAAAGAACTATTTTAAAAATGGAATGGGATAAATTGCCGAAATTTAAGTCGGAATCTGTATGCGGCATCGTCCTCAATAATCCAGAGATTTATCAAAATCCGAGGTTTTGTTTCACATCTGCGAAAGATGGTGCATGTCATGACGAACATGTGAATTCTCTGCAGGACAGACCATCCGCTTTCGTGCCTGTAAACGCATCCAACAGTAATCTGCGGATCGCGCGACTTAGATCGATCGGTTTCAAACCTATAATTAAGCCACGATCTCCGATCCACGATACAGAGATTATTCGGAACGATCTTATAACTATGAATAAAAAAACAAAACGGGATGTTACCGAGAAGTGCAATGACGAAAATAACGTCGTTTTTGCGGAAGATACATTGCAATATCAGGATATTGAAAAGGAAGATGAGGAAAGTGCCCTAATAGCGAATATATTGATGAAATCGACACCAAAACCCATACAAGATGAAGCTTTATTTTTGTTACCTTCGTGCAAAAATTTGGAATCTCCTTGGCACGGTTGGAAAAAAATTGAAACGGACAAACGTTCGTACTGGATCGGCTGGTAGTTGATTTTTGTACAACCGTAAATCTGTATGAGATAATTTTGTTGACGCAATTAGAAGAGAATAACTCATTTTATCTAATATAATTTACAATATTATATTGTATATCTTTATGTTTTGCCAAAAAAATTTAAAGGCTGTTTTTTAGTAATATTCTAAATTATTTTTCTAACGGTAGTAATATAATATATTGGAATTGAGACTAACATGGTTTTAAAAAAGTACCAGCAAATTAAGTATCACCTGTATTATATAATTAAAGTTTTCTTTTAAAATATATATGTATACATATGTATGTAAATTGTGTATGTATATTTCCTCTACACAAGTTTGAGATATATTATTAACAGATGTGTTTTTTTTCTTACTCTCTTGTAAATAAATAATATTCTATTTATATAGCATATTGTCTCTTATCTTTATTATATATGACATGTAATAGGACAATAAAATTTGTTCATAGATTTACATTTTTGTTCTCTTCTTTTTGTTCATAAACGATGATGACAGATTCCGGCATTAAAGTGCTATCATATAAAATAGATTTTTGTTCATCACACGGTCACAGTCGTCTATTATACTTTAAAAAAGATCTAAATATTTATACAAATATGTTGCGCACGAAAGACACCAAATATCAAATATTTATTTTTATTCGTATATGACACAAAATACTCATAAATTGTTCTTTCTCTTTTACACGCGCATAATATAAGTAAGTAGTTATTATCGCGTTCTTCCTTTTATATATCTTTTACGTATTTTTCGAAAGAGAAAAAAGAGACTTCTACTTTTGAAAGAAAATATCAAATTTTTAAAGATACCTTCTATTTATTTGTTTATATATATATATATATATATATATATATATATATATATATTATGTGTGTGTGTGTATGTATATCTGTGTGTGTAAACAAATAAACAGAAGATATATCTTTAAAACATTGTGTACACACACACAGATAAAACGGAATTGTCTGGAGAAAAATCCATTAATGTTGTTGAACCTTAAATCTTTTAAATATGCATAAATATAATTTGTACAAATTAAAATTGGCTAAATGCAATTCTTTTATTAAAGAAAAAGGAAAAAAAATTTGGTGAACAAGCGTCAACACTCACACGTCACGCAAATTTCAAAGGAATCCATTGATTCCATAAAATTAAGTACTATATATTACAATATACATATAGCTTATGTATGTATACATACCTATTCACACGTAAGCTTTATCGTGCAATTAATACTTCTTATAGTGCCATGGTGTAGAGTCACAGATATACAGACAGATATAATCTCTGCTTCAAACACGCGCGCGTCAGCATATTAAAATAAATAAAATATATATATATATATATATATATATATATTTCTTTTCTATATACTATTTACTCAAATATATATATATATATGTTATAACATAATACATGTAACTAACACGGATGTAACATTGTGGAACTATTATGGTGCTATATAACATACGCCTCACACACGATCTCTCTTTCTTTTTGTTTGTCTCTTTTTAAATCTGTAAACAAGAACGCTGTAGTCTTAACTAATAAAATTCGTTTTGCGCGAAATTATTTCAAACATTTTTTCTTTTTTGTTTTCTTGTAAAGAAACCAAAAAAATCTCTGGAGATTCATGGAAGTCCCACGTTGTGATGTAACATTTGTCAATTGAGACTCTATCATGTGAAGATGACGCGCTTTATTGAAATTCATCATCGCTGCTCAATAACATTGTTTTCTCGTTATAATTATGAGAAATTGTAGCGACGCGCTGATGAGAGGTGTTTCGTCTTTGCGGTGGTGGTACTGGCATATTTTGCGGGTCATCCGGATCAAAGCTGGATATTCGCATACCACGTTGTCCTTTTGGGCCTCCTAATTGTTATAGTATGTTACATTACACACAATGGTTAAACACACAAAATTAGCGGTGATCTTGACTAAAGGTAACGCTAACTTGGTGATAGATTGTGTTTATACGTATTTTGGTTTACACACGCGTGTCTATTCGTAATGTTATTGTAATAACAATCACTGACAAAATTTAACGCGTATTCTTGTAGAAGTCACATTTATATTTCAAATATTTTGGTTTTGTAATTATGCTTGTCAAATCAAATTGTCAATGCTGCAAAAATAAACTTTCTTCATAAATATTTATAAACTATAATTACAACATATTTATTGAACGATAACGACCAAGTTTGAACTTGATGAAAGTAAGGCAATGTAAATGTTTGCAGAAAATTATATAATTAACGCGATAACAAGTCGCGTGTAAATTGTATCACTAGCAAATAGCAAATCGAATTGTTTCAAAAATTTACAGTGACAATTAGATCAACTGTGTTTGTATTCTTATACAACTTGTGTGTGTGTGTGCGCGCGCAAGAAAACAATGTATAATATTAATGCAATAAAAAATACAAAATAATTCATGCAGATTATTGAAGTAGAAAATGAAATAATTGCAAGCAGCTAGGATTGTGATATTTTTGTCATTGTTTTGCTGGAAAAAGAACACGATAACATGCATATAAGCTCAACTGTTTCATCATTCTGTAAATATGCACGTGTATGTGTATATATATACATGTGTGTGTAAAAAAGATATTATACAATATAAAATAAAAGTAATAAAATATTAATATATTAAACTTGTGTTATTACACAATATTACACAAAATAAAAAATTATTAACTAAACATCTAATTAATCTTTACATTCATAAATTACACCCTTTTTCCCTCTTTTTTTCTTTCTTTCTTTTTTTTTTTAATATTTATTTTATGTTAAATGCTTAATTTCTATTTTATAGCAGAGTTGGTTAATTGCACGATAGATATATAATATGTATATGTACGTATCAATGACACATTTTTTAAGTACAATTGTTAAGTATAACTTATTTCATATTTCAACAGAGAATTCATTTATCAACTCCTTCCAAAGAGATATCAATTTTTAAGACATTCCCGTGTATTCCCGTAAACAACTTTAATGCTGTATCGTATCTTTCGATACTCATTTAAAGTCGCGCACACAAAGCTCGATGTCCAATTTCTTGAAATTAAAAAAGTGACGCCTCACTGTGTCATAGCTTTTCATACGGCAAGTTGGTATTAACGTCTGAAAAACATCAAACAAAAATGCCTTCAAAGTAATTGTTGAATCTAAACCGATACACATACAGTATGTGACAATTTATGTAAGAAATTATATTGTTTTATAATATATGAAAATAACAAAAACGTTAGTAAATTATTTTTTAAAGCAAAGTTTGTATACTATCTGCAATTTTGTGCTTGTAAATAAACTTAAATACGCACGTGTGTAAAAAAATAGATAACGTAATATTAATATCACAATGCTCGCATTAGTTAGAAATAAAATATTAAAAACAAACAGTGAAATATAATTGTATGTACAGAAGCCAAAGCTTTGCAATGAAGCATTTGTAATTTTAAATAAAATATATAATTGTCGCATTATTGGCTAAACATGTCAAATAATTTTTACGATGCTAGTTTCAACATATTCTTTTCTTCTTTGCGAAAAAGTCAGAATGTTTGATAAAAACTAAATATAACAAATATATGAGAAAAAAATGACAAATTTTCTTGCAAACTACAGTACATATTATACGAATTAATTAATTGATTTGCAAATGAGTGTATATATAAAGTTAAACACACACACACACATATATATATGTGTATATATATATATATATATATATATATATATATTATTGTATATATATATTTACATATTAATAAAATAATAATGCAACAATTTCATAAAAGAAATATTAAATTAAGGAACATTGCACATACCCGCGCTGTACTGAGTATACTGTTGGTATTGTGGATGGAAATTATGGATGGCATCAGTCATAATATCTTTTGGATTCATTGTTTCCTACAAAATATTGACCAGTAGTACACCGAGTTTATTAAAAAACTGATTGCATCTCTGTAAATGCTCTGAGACATTCTATACATACTTTTAAACTGCTGCTTATACTTTGCATGGTCACGCTTCGACCTCGAGAATCAGTAACACAGCCAGCTGCATATACTTGATACGGAAATGCATAACGCAAAGCTATAGCGGCAAACAACATTTCAATGCAAATAAGAAAGTTTTGATAACCCGCAGAGACGGTACCAGCGCTTGTTGATTGACCCAAACTATTTATAACAGGTGAAATGACATTAGCTTTTTCCAAAATAGCTAACAAGACTCCTGCGTTAAAAGATTATTATTTTTAATTATTTCCTCTTTAATGAATATATCTAAAAAATGTGTTTAAAGTTTTTTTTAACATTAAAATGTTAAACTTGGACATTACCTTGCCAAAATGACAGAAAGATCACACTTTTTACTGTACAAAATTTAAGTACAGGCTCAAATGGTGTTAGCAGGTCCCGCGTAGCGAAATAAAACAAAAACAAACCGTAAAGTGCAAGTGACACACTGATATTGTAAATTACAGTGATGTAAATATAACCACCATCAGGTGACCAATCTCCATCTCTATAATGGCCAAAAGCTTGGAGAAATATAATAACAAATGCCATTACTGGTTTAACTAAACAAAATTGTAAAGTAGCCTGCTTGCAGAATCGTAAAAAGCCAATGGTATAAGTCTTCCCAACTAGGCAACAAGTACCATAAAGGCAACTAGAACGTATTGGCTTGCCCCTGATTTCGGACATAATATTGCCCTCACCACCAAGATATTCATAGCAGAGTGACAAAAAGTTATATATAACAAACGCCTCATAACAGTCCCGTACTGTGAAGAAATAAACATAGTAACTTTCACTATTGAAGAACAGCAGTGAGACCCAAGAGTATATGGCATAAATGGGCACAATAAAGAGAATTCGCACTATCCATCTCTGTTCTGTAGGATTTGTATACCACCTCAAATGTTGATAAATCTATAAGAAAAAAAAGAAAAAAGAAAGCATTGTTGATCAACCATTGATTATCACTGGTAACCGTAAATATACATAGTAAAACTTGTTAAAATTAATAGACACCTGTTGGCAAGTAAGAAACAGTGCTACCCATACAAATATACCGGCAATGCCTTGAGCTGCATGAGTTTGCAAAAAAATTGGTGTTGCTTCTTTAGGTACATCAGTCAAGTCACTAATGTCGGTAGTTGTTGACATCTTGTCGAGAGGATTTACAAATGAGGCGCGTGCAACACCACTCATATGTCAACCTGCTGGTAACAGCATATATGAGTATCAATAATTATAAGAATTGTCTTCAAGGATAATAGTCGCAGACATTTAGATTTAGATTCGACAACTGACACGTAATTACGACAAGAAGTCATCACAATCACTTATGAAAGCGAGGATGCGCGAAGAAAAGAGATTGTAAGAGGAAGGGAGCGAAGAGGGGAAGAAAGAAACGGCGTGGCGTAAACGCGAGATTGCACGACGGAAGGTAGCGTAGAGATCGATATATATATGTATATATATATATGTGTATATATATATATATATATATATATATATATAAAACGGTAGTCAGAACAGTTATTTTATTGAACAATTTCGTAGTCGTCTAGAGAAAAAATCTCAATCATATTGCCACGCTACAAATAGCAAATAACCGAGAAACTAATTTCCACACGTCTGTGCGTATAAGATATGCGAATTGAGCAAAATTATAGCGATTTAAATTAATAAACAATTCACGATAACAATGTGTCGAGTTGTCGATTTCGCGCGAGTTAAGCGAATTTTCTTCTCCTTTACTAAGAATTTCTCAACATACCCTTGCCCCCATTCGCGAGATCTTGTCCAAGTATTGCAGCATTCACACGCTCAACGTTTCTCTCTAGAGTTTCGTTCACTCCGCTCTCAATCTTTTGACAACGTTCTCTTTCCACAACGCGACCAACGCAGCTTTTAGTATATTTACGAGCAATTGCTTCTTATCAAATTCCTCAATAAATCACGAACTACAGATCTCATAGTCGCATACTTTGCTAAGAATCAAATCATCACCAAGTTGGCCGCAATTTTGCAGACACGACAACGTTTCGAGAGACAAACAGCACACGCACACATTCACGCAGAATTGATTGCCCTCCAGATATATACTCGCGTATATCTACTCCATTTTCTACACTCGCTGATATGATAGTTGTCTGTTCTTTTTATCTGAACTGGCTGCACTAGTTTAGAGTTTATCTTTTTCACTCCACATTGGGAAAAGAAAGATGAACTCTGAACTAGTGCAGCCAGTTCAGGTAAAAAGAACAGACCTATCAGGTCTGTAAGCTGTAAGAAATTGACCAATCACAGACAATTCACAGAAGAATAATCTATTGTGATTTGATATTGATATAGTTATAAAATAGTTAATATAGTTAATAAAGAAAATAAAGTGCAATGTATTAAGGGTCGTCTACAATGGAGAGTTTTAGACTGTAACAGTAAGAAACTGACAAATCACAATCGATTATTCTTCTGTACTATGCCTGTGATTGGTCAATTTCTTACTATTACGGCCTACAACACTCTCCATTGTAGACGGCTCTTAATATTTTTTCTATTGTATTCAGGCCCTAAGATTATTTGAACCAATAAGCATCCAGCTTAAAGTCGCGATAGTGATTTACATAAAACTATGTTGCAGTTAGGGTTAATGTGACGATTACAGATTCCACCAATAATTGAATAAGCTGCTTCGTTCTAATTGGTCAATCTGCAACCGCAACCGAGCAGTAATTATAATAATATATATGAGTTTTATATTACACTGAATAACCATCAAACTTTTTATGTTCAAACAGCAGTAGATATTACAACAATCGTGACAAGTGTGTGATGTGATATCACGTTATTAATTAATGGTAGCAATTAAGATATTGCAATATTTTACAATTTTTTCTATAAGATATTCTAATATTTCCGCACAGTATTGTCAAACTATATTTGTAATATATAGCATTAATGGAATATATTTCAATGTTTTGTGTATTTTGTACTTTTTATGGGGTTTTCTTGTATCTATTTTTTATCTTTTCTGTATTTTGTACTATAAATGTTTCGCTGTTTTACTTTCCACAATTAATTGTGTTGTTTTTTTTTCTTTTCACGTAAAAGCGCGATAAGTCGACAAAAATAACCAATCAATCTGCACAGCTATTAAAAAAACATATTTGTATAAAGTTTTGCTGTAGGCAATTCTATGTAAAAAGTTAATTTGTTGTCACGTGACCGATTTTAGTTCACTCAAATGAATGGTATAATAGAGGTCTCTGAAATTTGTCGCAAAAAATACGGATTCTCCTAGCACAATATGGCGGCTGTGACAAGGTTTTCGCCGTGATATCACGTTGTTGATGATTGTAAGAGGTGAGATTGGCATTCGGCGCGCGCATACGTCCAGCGCTAATCTGTGAGCCGGCGAATTCCCCGGGCGAGAAGAATCGTGCGTGCTAGCAATATCCGACAATCTGTCGGAGCGGCCCGATGCGGGTCGCGCGCATCTGCCTCCGAGCAAATGATGACTTCGATGTTGCCCAGCTTTAACCCGCCTATCGTCAAGCGGCTGTTGGGCTGGAAAAAAGCCGAGAGTGAAGACAAATGGAGCGAGAAGGCCGTTAAAAGCCTGGTGAAGAAGCTGAAGAAGTCTGCGGGTCTCGAGGAGCTTGAGAAAGCTATCACAACGCAGAGCTGCAACACAAAGTGCATCACTATACCAAGGTACAGTATACATTAAATCCAAAGAATCTTGTGATTGTATGCGTATTCTATGTGCAGAAAACAGTATGCAAAACATGAGAAATATAAAATAAGAAAAAGAAAACGGAAGAAAAATTAAATTCCAAGGATAAGAGAAGAAAGCGCTCACATGTGTGTATGTTGCGCGACACACGTCTGTAATCTACATATACACGCGCGCGCGCGCGCGCGCCAGACACAAACACACACACACACACACGATGTGTGTAATTCATTTGACGCGCATATATTTGACGTTGTTCGTTCAACATCTCGTCGTCAGATATGCAGGACTTTGTTCTTATTAGAAACCGCAAAGAACTTTGAAAACGATGAAAATTTGTTTCTTTACAAAGTCTCTGCCATCTCTCACTTTACACTTCACTCTATGTCCATATCTGCGACGAGACAGACGTTGCGACGTCATGCAGCGACCGATCGAAACGATAGCGCACGCACGTTAAAAACACGATTAATGCGCACAAGGTGGTAAACACACAAAAGAATTAGGCATGTAATTAGATCCAAGTATATCGATGAGCAATATAGAGAGGGTAAAATCTGAAATTCAAGACTATTCACGACAGCTATTTAAATACAAGATTAAAGACGCTAAATTAAGATAAAATTTATTATTTATTTTATACATATTTTTTAACAAGTATACTTTTAATGAAGAGTTTCGGCTCTAGAAGTTTAAAACTAACAATAATTTGTCATTGAGAGCCTTATGCTAGATGTTCGTTGCGAAATAAATATATATGTGTTTATATTCATATTCTATAATTCTTTTTGTGTAAATTACACGTGAATTTTGAATTGAAAGTTTAATTCTTTTACTTCATATAGGATGCTATATATTTGCATCTTGTATATAATAAATATCTATATACCCATATATTTAATTTTAAAATATTGCAAAAAAACCTTTACCAGAAGTCGAACCCGGAATCTCTCGCTTTCTGTGCAATGTATACTTTTCTTGTGTACATGAGGTTTTCTTATATCATTCTTTATTATAAAGTAAATTGTCTTCACTAATTTTTATCTTTATTAATTTATATTTTTTATGACAGTAACTCTTGAACTGTACGTGCGAATGTCATAAAAAGATATTTTTTATAACAGAGAGGAGAGAAAAAGAATTTATTTTTATACATAAAGATTATACTCGTAACTAATTAATTATCAAAGATTATAACTAATGAATAATCAAATTAGACTTCTATAGTAACGCGCGCGGAATCGAATATGTAAAACATTTTGGATTTCCAATGAAGAAAAGAATGTCCTTTAATAGTTAAAACAGTTTTGTCTATTTTGATGCAGTTTTTCGCATTTGAGAACTAAAATTTTTATTTTTAGTATTAAATGTAAAAAAAAAAAAAAAAAAAAAAAACTTGCGTTGAAGATGAAACAAAGGTATGTTTATATCTCATTTATGCCTTGAACAAAGTCTCACAAAATACATTAAATTTATATCTTACATAAGTGCGTAATTTATATTAAACTAAAGTATCTAATAGTGTGCTACAAGTTTAGTTTTCTATAGTTTAAGTAAATTGTTGTATATACAGTAGAATTTCAGTATATTTCGAGCATCACCGTTTTGACTTCTCCTTTATGGGCGGACCATTAGGTTTTCTCACCACCTGATTTTGAGTGACTGCAAAAATCGTAGAATGCGCGTCTATTCGCACTCTAAGAGTCTGAAGGCCGGTTGTTCCACCTTCAGGTAAAGTATCGGGTAATCTATCTAATGGTTAAAACTCTGATTTGCGTTGTTTCACATGTCGGTAAAATGTATTTATCTAATAAATAATCAGAAATCAAAAGATAAATTACACAGTACTCTGGGTAAGTCATATCTAACAGATAAATATGTAGAAATGGAAAACAGTGGGAGATGCGTTAGTTCCCTATTTCATAGATAATATAATCTGTCGAATAAACTGAGATTTATCAGAAGGTGAAACAACCGGCTCTAAGAGAAAAAGAAACATTTCTTTTTCCTCTCTTGCAATCAGTCGATCACTAACTAAAAAGGGAAGAAACTAATTTTGAATTTTATAGTCAGTTTCATGCGCTTGAAATTACTGGAGTTTTACTGTACGTTATGTATTTTTATTCATTGATATAAAATTTATTAACACAAACGTCTCGAAATATAAATCGTCACATGCACAATTGACTCATTCGGACTCTGACTAATTCAGAGATGTCGCAATTCTATCAACTTTGTAGCAAAAAAATAAACCGATTTAGATACTATTTACACTTTTGTGTAAAGGTGCTAACTGCTAGTAAATCAGTTATTTTTTAGTTGGTTCATTGTTAAGATGTTAATAGTTTTTCAATTTTATACGCTTTAACGTTTTTATTATAAACTATAAAACTTAAGAACTACTGTATTACAGAATGCAATATCAGATATTAGAATTATAGAAATTAAATATACATGTGTGTGATCAGTCTCTACTTCATACTACTTGTACATTCATAAAAAAAACTGCAAAAGAATTCTTTTTATTTGATTTGACAGGAAATCATCAATGGCGCGATCTTCTTAGCTTATATTCAAAGGAATTTTAAACACGACTGCTGCTATGTGGGCGAGAGAACATTTATCAATCGTTTGTAAAGTGCTTAATTGCACGTACGAAAAGTGCTAAGTCTAACGCGATGCGAGCGATACAGTAACAAGAAAATTGCATTTATCTATATCACGTCTTTTTTTCATTACTTTGTATGTGTGTGTTCTAAAATTAATAGCTATTGTAATAACAGATTCAAAGAATTCGTCTTCAAAACATTTGAAATTAAGTTTTATAGTAAATATAAAAAAGGCGAGAGAGAAATTGCAACGATTTTGAGTTATAAGCGATTTAATATCATCAATTAGTGCCGATTAAATTACAAGTAAACTTGCAGAATATTCAAAACTACAAACTTATTTTTCTTATATAGAAAAGTATTTTCGTAAATTTCTTGCTAAAGCTAGCGATTGATACCGACAATTCCATCTAATCTCTTGAAAATGTCTGTATTAGAATGATGTATTGTGTCACGTGGCGCTTCACTCGCACATCATGTATGTATACCGTATGTACATCTACCAAGCTAATAAGAATCGATTGCGGCAGTGGTGACGTGCGTACCGCATGACAACTTTATTAATATAGTAGTCCTGGTGTCGTCGGTGACGAGCCTCTTCATGACCAAGGATACCACGCGGGAGAGTGGGAAAGCCTATCATCGAGAAAGCCGTGAGAGATCCTTCGAGTCGAGTCGCATTGAAACACAGCTTGTTTCCGAACGGTTGAAACCGGTTAATCGCGAGTCTGATAATTCCGCGCCAAACAAGCGTAATAGATCAAAAAAATTATTGACAAGTAAAACATACAAACTCATTTAACTTCAACATCATATCATTTAAAAACTTTGACAAAATAAAACAATGTGATAGATTAAAAATTGTGATATTAAATGAATCAAAGTGATTCCGCAGCATTTTGTTTGCGATCGAGCGATCGACAATCAAGTGTGTGAGTTGAACCGTTAATTTTATTACATATCATTCTGCTCTGAAAACCAAAATTTTTTAAAATCTTTTCCACTTTTTTTCATAATTGCAGTTAACGTTATTGAAGATAAAATTAAGTAGTTTTACGATTGTAATTTTTTTATTATAATTATGTTTTTTTACGTTTGTCAATTGTGTTTTATTTTTTTTTATCATTTATGTACTATACAAATATAGAAATGGTGTTATACCCTCTGATATCTCTTATAGTGATTAACGAAGATAACTTAAAAGAATATAATATATACATTATATATACATGTGAAGAAAATATTTGTTATGAAAGTATATTTCTCTGAAATAGTATGTAGATAGGATTATAAGATTATAATCTGAGAAAACAACTAACCGCAGTTAGCTCATTTTCTTCGATTGCAACTTGGAGTTAGAACCGCTAAGCAATTTCTATGCTTCTAATCATTAGTAATATCGAGTTATTTTTTCTTATTTTTATCTCATACATTTGATATTTCTTTGTCACATTGTTAGAATTTATCTGATAATATTTTTATGTAGTACACGGGGTAACATTTTTGACATTAATTTTATTGTTGGATTTGTTGCTATTAAATATTGTACTATCTTATTATATAAACATTTGTGTTGTATGCAATTACATACATGCGTTTTTTTTGTTTTTTTTTAATAAAAATCTTATTGCACGCTCACCGCTACACGTGCGACACGTGCGAGCGGAGCGCGCATGCAGATAATGCGCCAAGTGCGTCAGCACGTCCCACGGATTTTGATATATTTGACCAAGTACCTCCTGTACGTTCTAACAACAGCAGGTTAAATCAACCTATCCTCATTTACTCGGTAAAAATGCTTTTCATCTCATTGTAATTCACACACTTGTAATTTAAAACACATTAATAAAAAGAAGTTTTTGAAAGATATTAACACAATAAATAACCACACTCAATAAATCAAACAAATATTTTTCAATCTAATCTAGCTAACAGATGTACTTGTAATGTGCTGATAAATCTACATGAAAATATTTTCTAAACTTTTCGAATAGGTTTTTGTAAAGAGCTGTTTGTGTGAATGATAAATATTTTATATATTTTTAGATTACAAACAAAAGTGAAATAAATCACTCAGATTTATTTAATTGCTATGTAATTTTAGTTTCAATACTATGGTTGCAAAAGAAATTTTTATTTAAAATCTTCCGTTTGAAAATTAGCACGTAGGATTTTTTAATTAGCATATCGTTGGTTTAGTACTGTTGGGGTTTTGACATTAACTCATTGCCAAGTTTAGCATCAGATAAAAGTCTGGTAATAACTTGAACCGACAAGACTGGCAAAAACGACAATCAGATACAACAATATAAAGTTTTAATTGTATATTTTGTATCTACAAATCTTGATCTATTGTCATAAATCTTCATAAATATACAATTTAATACAATTTTTTTTTACCATACTATATATATTTAGATTTTGACTTATAATGTGCAGAATAAGAAAGAAAAAGTTTTTTTTATTTTACTCTAAATAGAAAGGTTTATATAAAGTTCAATTGAAATTGTTCTTTTCTGATACTTTATGCAGAAATATAGAAATTGAAAAATATACATGTAAATACATATTCAAAAAAAGTATTTGCTTCGGAACCAGCAAAAATTCTTTTAAAATATTTTTTTTTTTTAAAGTTTCACTCAAGTTTTTGATTATGGACGCAAAAAAAAAAAAAAAAGAATAAAATCTCACATTCTCGTATAATCTAATTATTCGTAAAAATATTGCTTTTCCCGAAATTTATCGGCGGAAAAAACTACACAGCAAATTCTAGACATATTCTTGTTTTTTTTGCGGACATTCGCAACTTTCGATGTGTAGCATGTGCTACAATATGACACAGTGCAAATTGAATTTAATACGTAAAGTTCTCTTCTTAGCGAAAGAAATTGAGTTTTAGTATGCAATTATAAAATTTCGATAAACATTACATGTTTTTTGATAAATTCTAACGTAATTCTCTAGAGTAATGCAGCTTTTGTTTGCACTTTTACAGACCTAGTCCGGGCGGTGTCGGCGACAACGGTGTCCAAGGTGTTCGCGGCAAAGGTCTGCCGCACGTAATTTATTGTCGACTCTGGCGTTGGCCGGATCTGCAGTCGCACCACGAACTAAGGGCAATCGAGCACTGCGAGTACGCCTTCACTCAGAAACGTGACGAGGTCTGCGTGAATCCTTATCATTATCAACGAATACAAACGCCAGGTACGCGCTTTTA
The DNA here is from genome assembly GCF_002006095.1 of Pseudomyrmex gracilis. Lineage (NCBI taxonomy): Eukaryota > Metazoa > Arthropoda > Insecta > Hymenoptera > Formicidae > Pseudomyrmex > Pseudomyrmex gracilis. Next base: position 317,388 of record NW_018020727.1, read on the forward strand.
TTATGCTGTGAAATAAAGTTTTTAAAAATAATATGTTTGCGAATATGTTAGAGAAAGCGAACGAACAGTTGTGATCTGAATGATGTCTACGGAATATCACAATCTACAGTTTGCTTTATTATTTTACTTTATGTAATTTTAAAACAAGACATTATAAAAATACACATATACATTTAATAAGCTTAATAAGTTTACATTCAATTGTTTTGCAATGATTTTTGGTTACTATCGTCTGTTTTACATAAATGTACTTTTTTTTAGATGTAGTTTGAAAATTTTATCATTAAAAAAAACAACTGTTTATCTGAAAAGAAAATTAATAATAAATCTTTATTAAAAATATATATTTTGAGCTCTCTTTTTAACCATAAAAATTTTATATTTTTTTACACAAAGAATACTTTAACTACTTGGATAGCCAAATATACTTTAGATAACTTCTGGGACTAACTGTAGGTATTGTAAAAATACAGTGTAATGAATATTATGTTGTTGATAAAATCTATTAAAAGTAAAAAAATTTTTGTGAGAAAAGAAACTGTCGAAATATTCGATATGCTCGAATTTATTTTTGTTATAATCGTAAATATAAGATTCGATTGCGTGACTATTGATGTGCGAATTTTGCAGTTTTGCCGGCTATTCTCGTGCCGCGACACAACCTAACCGGTGACGAGAACACTGTCCTCTACAATACCTCTCTTGAGGAACTTAGCGTAAGCGTGCCGGAAAACACGAACTTCCACGCGACGCTTAATCATCAACACAATCAGCAGCAAAGCATACCGCAATCTCCGCAACAACAGCAGCAACCGAATAATCCATACCAAGGCATGCAGGTTGGTAGTTAAACAAACAACATCAAGCAAATTGACAGCTTTTGATCGAGCATCTCTCATGAAAAGTATGTATCTCTCGAAGAAACATTACGTATAAATAAATTTACAACAAACGATCATACATTTCAATATTAAATAATCGTAATAAACTTGTATCTTTATTCATATTATACTTGTTAAAGTTTAATATGGATAGATAATTGAGTCGATTAAAAATTTACAATTATAGATTCCACATTATGCTTATGAAATATGTGCTGTTAAATTCTGAACGAAATGACATCTTAAATTATTTATGTTTAGAGCATGCAGACGAGTCCGGCGAGCGTCGGGAGTCTGGGAAGTGTGCAAGGTTCGCCTCATCCCGCTCCAGGATCTATGGATCCTCCAGCAGACACGCCACCGCCAGGCTACATCAGTGAAGACGGTGATAATATGGACCACAACGACAATATGTCCCTGTCGCGTCTATCACCCAGTCCCGTAGATGCGCAACCGGTTATGTATTGTGAACCCGCGTTTTGGTGAGTGCTGGACTGGTTAATAGACAACACGTATTTTCTTATTATGTATTGTTCTGCAAAACAATTTTAATCGCAAGTTTTAGTTTCCCTTGAGCAAGTGAAATGAAGATATAAGTATAGAGAGAATGTTGCACATATAAAAATCTGTGATTATAATTAATAAAATATAAATACAGAATTGAAAGACGTTGAGAGAAGAATTTTAGAGAATGAAAATTGTTATTGTAAAATGTATGTTTTTTTCCATAATAATAATCTTTACTGTGTTATGTATCACACTACATGTGTCTCATTTATATTTTCTCTTTTGCTCATCAGGTGTTCAATTAGTTATTACGAGTTAAATACAAGAGTGGGTGAGACGTTTCACGCATCGCAGCCGAGTATAACGGTGGATGGCTTTACGGATCCAAGTAACTCCGAACGTTTCTGTCTTGGTTTGCTTTCCAACGTAAATCGTAACTCAGTAGTTGAGCAAACCAGACGACACATCGGCAAGGGCGTCAGATTATATTACATCGGTGGTGAAGTATTCGCCGAATGTTTGTCCGACTCGAGTATTTTCGTGCAGAGTCCCAACTGCAATCAACGTTACGGTTGGCATCCTGCCACTGTTTGCAAAATACCACCAGGTAAATGAGTAGTTTATTCTATTTCCTTTATTATAGTTAAAAGAAATTATCTGTGTTCTCATCTCACTTTTATCAATAAATGCCTTTATTTATTATTATTGAAAATCTATATAGTGTACGTTTCTATATGCATATACATATAACTTGCATTTAATATATTTATCGATAAAAGGTTAGAATACAGGCCAATGAGTCTTTTAAAAAATACTTACTTTTAAAATAAAATTTTATTTTGTTTTTTCTCTCTCTCTCTCTCTCTCTCTCTCTCTCTTGAAATTGATGTTGAATTTGTTTTTTAACTGTTAATGTGTAGGATGCAATCTAAAGATTTTCAACAATCAAGAATTCGCAGCGTTGCTGTCACAGTCAGTATCACAGGGTTTCGAAGCGGTGTATCAATTGACGCGTATGTGCACAATCCGAATGAGCTTCGTAAAAGGTTGGGGCGCGGAATATCGTAGGCAGACGGTTACTTCGACTCCTTGCTGGATCGAACTGCATTTGAACGGGCCGTTACAATGGCTCGACAGAGTACTCACGCAGATGGGTTCGCCTCGTCTACCCTGCTCCTCGATGTCTTAAATCTTTGCCTTTTGTGCGCTGCCTCGTCGTTGTCGTTGATTGATTTCTTCGTCACGATATGTGATAGTTCAGTTCATTTTTTTTCGAACGAATACACTGACACGTGTAAGAAAAAAAAATGGTTTCTAATCTTATTCGATGACTCAATACGCTCGAAGATGCAGTCAATAATTGAAAAATGAAGAATTATTCAGGCACAAAATATTAAAAGTTTCTATGCCAAAACCACAACACACACAGTGGCTTTCTTAAATATCGTGCAATTGACCAGGCAACTGTAGCGCTGGTACGAATTGTAAAGGGATAAAAACTTAAACGGCAACTTGCTTGTACGTGACACAAACCAACAATATAAACATCATATTACGTATGTTAAATAATACAGCTCTTGTGTCCTACTACAGTTATGATTGAAGAAAGAAGAAGATACTATACATAAAGACCTATACATAAAGAAACACAAAGCTTTACTTGACGCACTTATATCGCGCGCATATGCACCACAAGACGTATCCAGAGTGATCATAATACGAATTTAGTCGATTCGTATAAGAAGCAAAACATAGAGAATAATTTATATATATATATATATATATTACACACATACACACACACATATATATATATATATATATATATATATATATATATGTGTGTGTATATGTATGTATGTATGTATGTATGTATGTCGTGTGTGTGTGTGTATATATATATATATATTGTATGCGTGTGTATGACAAAGAGAGAGTGATGTGTGCGTTTGCATGTACGTGTAAATGTAACGCGTGGTAACAGAGCTCAGTCTTTTACATATTTTTATTGTTTATTAAGACAGACAACTATTTCAATTGTACTCTACAGTATACGCCAGAAACAAAAAAATATATATGTATATGATGTATTTACTTTATTAGATAGATCCATAATGGAACTCACACACACTTGAATATTTTATATCCATGTATGAACACGCAGATATATGTCGCCTTTTACGTTACTTGAAAAATTACGACAGATGATAGCTGGTATACTAGTAGAGTGCTCAGAATTCGTTGTTGCATAAGATTTTTCAATTATGTAGAAAAATTGCAGATATAAAAGAAATCATGTAACCATTAAACTTCAAAGTGAAATAGAAACTGAGTCAATAAGAGTAAAAAAATAATTTGTAATTTTTGTTAATATCTTTTTACTTCCATTTTTTGCGTAATTTAGTGTGTAATATAACTCGCGCACGCGGGTAAGTGTACTCATTTCAACTCAAAAATTAAAGTGATCGATGATGTTAAACAGATGAAATAATAGAATGATCTTCAAATAAAAAAAAAAACAGATTAAAATTACTTATTTTAAAAGGGAATATCAGGGTAACGGGTCGAAAAATCGAACTACCTTTTAACTATCTTTAGTTATGCTGTTCCTAATACACTAGAACGTTTTAAGTGTTTATACACTTAAAACATTGTACTATTAGCAATAAAATAAAATTAAAAAAATATTAACATGTGGCTGAGATTCAACAATAAAAAAAAGGCCTTTTTGCAAAAATGCTTCTTGTCAACTTTTATGATTCAATTTATTACACACACATGTATACATATTTATGTATATGTTATTTGTGACATTAAATATCAGATGGCACATAGGGTGCAATTAAAGTCTCACTGCACTTGTTTCAAAGCATCTGTCTATCTTTATTCTACATTTAACGAAGAATAAAGATAGAACAATGCTTCAAAACATTTGCAGTGAGACTTTGACCGCACCCATAGTTTTACATTTTGAAGAGAAAGTAGGATGAAAAGATAAACAGTGACATTATCGACACTATGCAGCGTTTTAAACGAGCAATTACTACAAATTAGTCGGTAAGGTGTTCGTTGGCGCTACTGAGCTGAAAAGGAAAACTATGCCTCTTGTCCTCAACTCAGTGTTCTCAGTTTTGGCTCTCTTCTTACAGCATGTTGAAACGGTGGAAGAGATGCGCACCAAAGCAGCAAGTTCATAGTTAAAACTCGCTACTGTTGTGCGCATCTCCTCCATCGCTTTAGCGTGCTGTAAGAAAGCCAAAACTGAGAACACTGCCTCAACCTCCGCGCTTATTCTACGAATTTTTGTTGTTCACTTTTACTATACATATGTTCTACTTAACATTAAAAATGTTCATTTTATACATATGTGATCAGCTTGTGAATATGCGGTAGTAAGATGCCGGTGTGAAAGAACTTGACAAAGGCGAATAGTAGTTTGCGGAAAATTGCTGTACTGGTTTAGATACATTAGGTCCCAAATAATTTTACTTAATTGAAGTCCAATTGTATAATAGTTGTAGTTCTTTTAAATTTCTCAAAAGGTAGCATCCATTCGCAAGATTGCATTATTTTACAAAAACACTGTTCAAGAATACTATATCGTTTTCACGATATACTAATAACCAACTTATCACACTTGTTTCAAAAAGTATATTTGGCTGATTTTTTGCTTAAAATAGATGTTTTGATAAAAATACACTGGTTTACGTCTACCTAGTTACAAGTGTTAATGTTACAAAGTATTAAAATTGATATAACTAAAACACAGGTGTATGCACAATTTTGCATGATACAGGTACATCATCATGATAATTTAAATATGTAGGTCTATTGTTTATACTCCAAAAGAAAAATATATAGCAGAACTGCAGTTCACATGTGAACCACAAGTTTAATCTATTAAGTGCAAGTTTCATTATGTCTTGATATTGATTCGAAAATAGTATAGTATTCATGACTGATAAATTTATTCAATGTTTTGAATTGCCTGATGCTATCGTTTGTCGCGATTGAGATCTCTAAGATCTTTGCAGATGCCGACGCTGATATGACAACTTCATCTGATTTAAAGAAAACATGCTCATAGATAACCCAAAAGTTGCAAGGAAAATTGCATATGTTGTTGTACTACGATCTAATCTGCTGGCTCTATACAAAGGACTTGCTTCCTGCAAATAAAAATCATGACAAATTTATTCCTTTCCTTTAAACTATTATGTATCAAAATGATTTATTAGACTTTTTCTATTATACCTTTATCTAGTTCTTTAATATAATTGTTTATACAATTTGTATACATATATATTAATGTTTTACCTGAAATATATTTAGTGACAACCGAACAGCATATAATGATGGAATGGTTAGATGCATTTTTTATGACAACTCTTTGTTTATATTCCTGAAATATAAGTATTCAAAGTTTCAGTGCTTACTTTTTTATACACACTAATAAAAACTACATAACTTTAATAAATAAAAAGAATTGTTATTCTGTCACTCGTCTTAAATTTTAATTATAAAATTTTGCTATAAAATATTTTCAAAAACATATTAGTTTCTTCAAAAATCAAATATATAAGCACTTATTAAATGAGAGAATAATCTAACCAATCTGTACTACACAACTTGGTAGTTCAAGGACATTTTCTATAAGCGTCTACAAACATTATAAATTAAATTTTCATATTTCTCTCAGTTTTTTATAAAAAAGTACCAAGCTTTCTCAAGTTGAAGCACTTAAACTAGTATTCTTATAATAAGTATTCTTCTCGTAAGTTAAGAACCACATTATGAATAATTTATAGAGAAAAATACAAAAATTAGTTCACAAACAAATGCTTTCTCGAATATACATAAATTGAAGATTTGTTACATAATTTGTGGTTATGTCACACAAAGAATAAGACCGGCATTTGATTCATACTTTTTTTTTACTAAACTAAAAGCAAATTAGAAAAAAGAGATTTCGAGTTTTCTCATATATATTTGACTACAGATATAATCTTATTTTTAAAAAATCATTCAAAAAACAAGTCGCAAAGAAATAATTTTTTTACGTTTTCTTTTTATCTGCTATACATATATATCATGCAATTTCAAAATGAAGATTGACACATCCACTCACCCGCACCTGTCAGAAACCAGACGACAGAAAGACCACTACGTAATGCACGCGAAATCACATGTGCCGTAGCAGAAAGAGACGTCTCCTACCATATACGTAACACCAGAGAGAAGCCTGAGAGCGGCCACGGCCATAAGAGTTTCTGCGATAGCTTTTCGTTTACATGGTTCTATTCTGTGCTATGAGAACACCGACGTGGTGGGGATACGCACACAAGCGAGAACCGTCGTCAAACATCGACATGATATGTCTCTGCACTCTTCCACGAGCGCACACGGACAACGGTCTCGCTTGTGTGCGTATCCCCACCACGTCGGTGTTCTCTAGCACGAAATAGAACCATGTCCACAAACTTAGCACGGAATAGAATCATGTCCACGAAAAGCTATCGCAGAAACTCTTATGGCCGTGGCCGCTCTCAGGTTTCTCACTGGTACTGATATTATAGAAATGGATTACTGAGCCAGTACATAGAAAGTGTTATTGAACAGTAGATTTTATTAAATGCTTTTCAAAACAATATACGTAAAATATAAAAGTATTGATGAAGGAAAATAAAAAGTAAGGTTGACAGTTGTTGAAACTCATATAACCGTTTAAATTTTGCATTGTTAGTCATATAACTTAGTTCCTATTATAATTTTTTTTTAAAATAAACTTATTAAATATCTACTTGTTTACTAAGTACATGCATGTCCGATTACAGACTGAAATATTTTGATTATACATAAATAAGAGATGATGGAAGACAATGCTACAACCTCTAAGTCAAAGAATGAGAATGTGGAGAACCGAAATGTAGTTATGAATCATTACTTCAACAATTCGTCCTCAACCATCTTCAACGAGATCGGTGCATCAGGTTCCTTCTTCAATTCCGATCCTCTACAAATATCTACAACTTCATTTTTAGATGCTACAGTTGATCGAGTCGAACACAGCATATTGAATGATGCGCATCGAGATGCTTGGATACCATCGGAACATACGCGAAAAATACTGCGATCTATTGCAACTTCTGCAGCTGGGACGAGCCACTTGGATCGTGAGAATCTCACCATGCCTGGTCTGGCTATACAGGGCGATATGCCGGATCTTATCAAGAATGCCTCTATTCATTTTTTAGGAGAAGATGAGAATATTCATCGAAATGTGCTCACAGCATCTGACGTAACGCAAGATGAACGTGGTCTAAGAAATCTGATACAAGCTAGTTGTTACCGAGCAGCAGTTAATTTGTCAGGCAGATTGCTGGCCATTTATGCGCAAGGCTATGGCAAAATCAATCAACCTAGTAAACACACACCTCATTCTTTGCAGTTGTGGTATACCCGACTTTCTCTTCTGGCTAAATTGAGACAGATAGACGTGCTAGAAAATGAGTCAAAACCGTTTGGAAACTTGGACAAACCTGACATGTATTTCACCTTTTACCCAGAATTATACGGCACCAGACCAGGCTCTATGGCATCGTTCGCTTTTCGACTGCTATTGGCGGAGATTCCATCTTACTATAGCAAACCAAAACAAGCATTAGACAATCTATACAAACTCTTAGCAACTGTTAATCAAATTATAGCAAACTTTCAAATGGGTCTTAGCGGCGACGGAACACACACTAGAATCAGTGAATCCGACCAGCGAGACGCTGTGAAACTGTGGACCGCTCGGAAATATAGAATCCTAATCTCTATTGTTAATTGCGCCATTGGCATGAGAAACTACATTCTCGCGATTGAAATATTAGAAGATATGTGTAAACTGCCCGACTGGACTACCGAACAAATAGGAATTCTCAGATCGGCCATAGGAAGAGTACATTTGTTCCTCGGTGACGTTACGGCGGCGGAGAAATTTCTTGTTCGGGACATCAAGGAAGAAAAAATGCCGAGCGTCAGGGAACTAGTGGACAGCGGATTGATGGCAGTGGCACAGAACGCTTTTCAGGACGCCTACAACTGCTTTCAGTCCGCGTCGGCAATAGATCCGTCAAATGTAATGCTGATAAACAACATGGCGGTGTGCTTGCTGTACACCGGTCAATTGAAAGCGGCCGTTTGGTTGTTCGAGAGCACTGTCAACAGGAATCCTTTGAAGAGTTTACAGGAACCGATTTTGTTGAACATGTGCACCTCATATGAACTACACACAACGCATTGCAAACAACCAAAACTACATTTGCTGCGACAGCTCAACAGATACAAGGGCGACGCGGTTGATATTCAATGTTTGAAATTAGCGATATAAATGTTAGATTATCATTGTTATCATTTCAGCACTTTGCACAAATATTAATGTTGTACGAAATAAAATATTTATACAGAGATGTAAATGTGTGATAGTAATAAAATATATAAATATATATATAATCATATATATCAAGAAAATCTGTATTTGTTTCAAATAATCATATATATATATAGAGTAGTTAGAGCTGACAATTCGAAGATTGGATAATGATTATATATAT
>NW_018020727.1:326436-329744 GCF_002006095.1 Pseudomyrmex gracilis
ATAAATATAACATAATATATACTCTATATATATATATGATTATTTGAAACAAATACAATTTTCCTGAGATAATAAAAAAACAGATATAGTCACACAGTTTTTGTCAACAAATATAGACGCGTCGCTGTTAGACAATTCGAAGATTAGGTAACAATATCCGATCCATGTTTTTAAATATTGATATATTATTCTCAAATATCCTTATTAACCGTATTACTAATGTATACACATTGTCTGTATAAGTGAAATATTTCGTTACTCTATAATACATAAAATATTTTTACATAATAAATAAATGTAATACAATATTTAAGTATTGTATAATACATAACAAATGTAATAAAATATTATATGAATAAATATTAAATATTTTATATACACTGTGTGCTTTTTTATTTGAACTGAAATATATGCGAAATAATCTGATAATCTAATATATATATATATATAATTTTCTATCTATTTACTCATAAATAACAGAAATAAATGCTCTACAATAACAAAATAATTTTAATTATACAAACAATTACACGTACAAAAGAATTAATAGTACGGTTAAAATAAGAGTATCCTAATAATATGGAGTATTCAAAATTACGAATTAGAGGTGCTCGGATATTATTCGCAGATTTAAGATAAGGATCCAAGCACTCAGGTATTCAGCTGTCGAGTATTAACACTAATCGCTATTCCTGGCTAAATCCGCATACGACACCCAAGGTATCGTATATGGGAACACAGAGAGATGTAGCTACCTATTCCTCAAGCATTTTCAATTTGATAAAACGTCTGGGAAATAGGCGAACCGCTGTGCTCCTGTATGGAACAGACTGTCTACTTTCAGAAAGCAAATTTTGTTTTTCTTCGAGATATACACTTTGATTTTTAAATAATCTATACGTTCTTCTTCTCTGCAATATTTCAGGGTCGTCAATTGCATAAGAAACAACAGTGGGACATGAAAGTAAAATAGCCTTTATTACATTGTGAAACGAGGACAATTTAACGAACGTTCAACAATTGCTATAGTTCTCTTCTTTTCACACTTTCGCTCTTTTCTTTCTTTTTCCTTCTTGTTTCTTTTTTCTACCCGAATATTTTCGCAACATGTGCGACATGTTTCCTATTTTTTTTTTATTATCTTATATCAATCAAATAAATGTTAAGTTTTGCAGCAATATTGCTGAAAATATATATTACATTATAATCCGGTATTTCTGTGCTCTTTTCTGAGCTTATGCAAATTGTTTTCGATCGTTTTCGCGCAGCGACTTCCGCGTCTTTCTCGTCTATTCCTCGTTTTTTTAAATTTTTCTATCGACTTAGTTTTCTTATACTTTAACTGGCTAATTTACTCTTTCTCTCTCTCTCTCTCTCTCTCTCTCTCTCTCTCTCTCTCTCTCTTTCTCTCTCTCTCTCTCTCACTTTCTCTTTTATTACGCGCGATCGCATCGTTACATTATAACACATATTAGATTATCGAATTCCAAAATTGTGCATTCTCTCTTTTTTCGCTCACGTTCTCTCTCTCTCTCTCTCTCTCTCTCTCTCTCTCTCTTGCTCTCTCCCTGCAGAAAAAAGGCACGAACTGGCGGAAAAGTCGGCCTAACTGTATAATATTTTCATTTATTTATTATGGATGGAACTTCGTGTCACAATACATTATAGTTTTCTTTATTTCTTTTCTCCACCGTCGTCCCGTGGGCTTTACGGTGGTTTCAGCCCGTTTAACTCGTTAGTGCCGCGAAAGCTAACAACGTAGTGTACGCAGCGCAAGAATATATGTTTGCACATATGTATTAATTTATTTGTATATTAATTTTTAATAATTTTTTGTATTAGTAAACATCTATTTTAAATGCCCATCCGTTAACGATCAAATTTGCTAAGATCGTCTTTAGATTAACACGAGTAATTTCTTCAAATTGATTTTTCCTCTTCATAGAACAAACAATAATATGCATCAAGTTTGATTGTTTTACATACGATGATTATATATTATTTATAAAACCAATCACATTTTTAAGATAATTATTTTTAACATATAAACTAAGATTTTTAAATATTTTTACATTTGAACGTTTCATAGAAAATCATATTCTATAATAAAGTACATAAAATAAAAATGTTAATACATAGACACATTGTTGGATTAATTTCTTTGTTTACTTTTTACTTATATTATTTTAAATATAGACTATACATATATAAAAATGTTCATTAGATTTAAACTAAAATAGATAGGTATAAAGTAATTCTTTGAAATAATTCTTAAAAACTAATCTGTTGTACTTTCTATTATATTAGCTTTGCTATATCGTTTCATAAATAATTTTTGCCTGTGCTTTGCACAAATTTAAAACTTTGCTACAAATATGCACACACAAAATTTATCTGAAATAATATTGCTTTAAATTGAATGGAATTGAATTGAATGAAATTGAATTGAATCGGTCTTCTAAAGACCGATGAGTTTTTTTAAAAAGCGCTTGTTAATTATTAGAAAATCACCTCGCTCCGAATTTGCACAGCGTACACCACATTGTCAAAAAAGAAACTTGTCCCCTTTCTCTACTTTTTTCTCTCGTCCAATTACGTTCACACCGTACATGTTACAATACTATCACTCCACATCGCTATTCTTGGCGATTAAATGTAATTGTATGTATCTAATATATAGTATATACACACAATATCGTGTATATAATATATATGCGCGAATTTTTTACGGTAAATTTATCTGTTTTATATGTCTACAATATTTATATATATATATATATATATTTATTTATTTATATATACTATGGTGTGTAGTATGCTTACGCCATCTAATCTCTAAAAAAAACGATACTTGTCAAACGATTATTGTCTGCGGTATTTTTTGTTTTCAAAATTACTCATTTATGTATATATAATATATACAGTATATTTAATTTTTTCGTACTTATATAAGTCAATAGTTTTATATATGAAAAGCTCAACGACGTGACACACCATGTAGTTATTCATCGAGTATAATAAATCTGAAAGTTCTTGCACACACGCTTCACGATACTCCTTATAAAATCAATCCACGATCTACTTTACAAATGTGAACGAACAGAAAAAAGAAAATTGTTTTGTTTTCAATAATTTTTTTAAATTAGTGTCCAAAAAATTTCATGATAAATTAAAATTTTTAGTTTTACGATTAGCAGTATAAAACTTTGATCAAGGAGAATCGCAAAGATAATCTCTCTCTCTCTCTCTCTCTCTCTCTCTCTCTCTCTCTCTCTCTCTCTCTCTCTTTCTCTCTTTCTCTCCTCTCT
>NW_018020727.1:330234-333516 GCF_002006095.1 Pseudomyrmex gracilis
ACGTATATATATAATATTGTCTTTATAAGTTTTTCTGCCTTTTTTCCTATATATTTATCCTTTAACCCGCTGTCAGTTACAAAGTCATGTGAAAAAAACCGTTGCTTAAAAAAAAAACAAAAATGTCAATTAGAGAAAACACTATATTTTCGTTGAGCTTATGTGTATGTGTTTGTTTGTGTAAAACTTAATTTGAAATCATTGAATTTATATCATTTATATCATTTTTTTAATTCTTTTTTATAAATACAAACCAAATTAAACATTTACAACAAGAGGAAGTCATGCGAACAAGACCCAAACCATCAAATATAAACAAAATACAAGCGAGAATATAAAATATATAAAAGTTTATGAACAAAATATAGAAAAAATGTCAAAGACGTGTCAAATTAATCAATTTAATAAAAATCTTAAAAAAATTATAATATACATATATGTGTATATATATATACATATATATCACATTCAACTGTTCTGAATATATAAAATAGAACAATTTAAACACTAATGTGACATTTGTATAATTCGAAAAAAATAAAACATAGAAGTTACAAATAGTACGTAGAAAAAATATCAAATCGCTACCGAGCGCATACAATAGGAACGACTCGCTTTAATTAAGTAGGTATGTAAAATGCAGTGAGAATCACTTATTGCGGATTGCAGACTACGTATATGTATATATGACGAGGAACGCGCGAGAACAGTTTGCGTTAGTAAAGAAAAAAATAATCGCGACAATAATTCTATGTGCTTGTATCGGATGTAAGAAAGAGATCCGGTCGAGTATCATTCACTGCTTGCACGCAATCAATTATAGAGTGTACTATCTCATATTTATATAATCCGTATAATATTATATAAAAATATATTTCTTAATCAATAACATTATAATAAATGAGTATTATCAGCACATATTTTCTCATATCTTGTTTCGTTTTTTTTTTTTCGTAAATAATGGTAGTAGTACACGATGCCTGTCGCGGATAACCGGAGCTTCTACATGTACGAAACGTCGAGAAAGTACAACCGTAACGTGTATTAACCGGTAATTCGCCTTACGTTCGCGCTCACACACACACACACACACACACAGTCACCAAATTTTTTTCATAATACAATAATATCTTTACCTTATCTTTTTTTTATCAATAACAATATCACTTATTATTTGTGGTACGTGTAAATAAAAAGACGCATAAACTGTTATAAAATACATTCTCGAGTATTATCAATCTGTGTAGAGTATATATATATATTTATATATACGTTCTTATCTACGCGCCCGAATGAATAAAATCATATAAACGTCGTAATCATTTTAATATACAATATTGGAAGCATTTAATATCATACTTAAATGGTAAATATTACATCTATATTCGGGCCTCGGATTTCGGTGAAAAGAATCATCGCGAGGGTTTCTGGTGTGCATTTCGTGCCTCTCATCGCACCTTTCCGCGGAATATACACATGAACGTGCAAAAATAAAACGCAGAGAATCTAATTATTAAAGATCCGAAACATTTGAAAGATCTAAAGAATGAAACAATAATATATCGATCAATATAATTATTAATGTTTCAAAGTTTCTTTAATCTTTACTACGTTTTTTTTGGACGTTAATGTGTGTTATTTCCTTATTAAAACCATCGACTTACACTCTGCCATAAAAAATACGCACTTTAAGAAGTTGGCGAAAACAAAGTCAAAGTTTTGGCAAAAGGTGCACGCAACGCTGTTTGTTGCAAGAGGAAAAAGTGATAAATAAAATGAGGCCCTGAAAAACGGATCCTCGCGGAATGTGTAGCGCATTTTATGACGTATACCACATATTAGCATCGTCTCTCGAACGTTAGACATGTTATATCATAGGAATAACGCGTTAACATGCCACCTTGTAAGTACAATAGTAAAAAAAAAATTTCTCGCATGGACATCGATCACCGACCCGCATGGCCCTTAAAAATCCCACATTCTCCCTCCTTCTGTTCTTGTCTTCTTTTTTTCATTCACACCTTTCTACATAATCGCTTGCTTTTCTTTTCTTCTCTTTCTCTCTCTCTCTCTCTCTCCTTTTTATATAGTTAGATAATAATATAGAATTGTAATAATAATATATGACTTTTTTTATCAAGTATATAATTTATTCATTGTAAGGAGGCGGAACATGAGATTTTAATCTCGTCTTTACGACAAAGTTTCTCCGTGTTAAGCTCAATTAACAGCTGTATTTGAGACATTTGATTTGATGAACTCAACATATTTTTATCTCGCTATCCGTGTAAAACGAGTATTTTCGTTTTACAATATGCGCGATTTCCACTTTCTCAACTGAATTTTCATTGAAACCTGAGTTTTGGGAATTACTTGTCGCTTTGATTAAAAAGTAAATTCTTTTTCTTTCATCTCGTCAAATATTTAAATCGTTGTGAATACTAGCTCTCGTATATTATATTTATTATTAGGTTTGCGAATGGATACCGCGCTCCTTATACGGACGTGGCTAACAAATTTGTACATTAATTAGTTTCCTTATTATTGTCATGGTATATATAATATCTTGTTAATAAAAATACTAAAATATTATGTATATAATATGTTATACATATATATATATAATAGATTATTGCATTATGCTTTTTGGTACCGTTACATGCGTTTGGCTTATTTGTCGACTTACATTTGCCACGAATAACCTTTTTTCCGCTATTGTTTCTTTCCTTCTACATACACTGTAGAATATAATTACTAAATTCTAAAGGTTCAAACGTTGGCAAGACGAGACTGTACAAAAAGTCTCTTAGACGCGAATTCTATAATATGTATTTCAATCATCTTAATATTCAGTCATCTTCGCATTGCCTAAACTATTTCTTGTTGCAGTTTTTCTTTTTTTCTTTTTCGAAGTACGATCTGGCCATCAACAGCGCTATGATTTTCTAGTGTGATGTCGAAGCATTTTTTTGTATTATATTTATAACCTTGTGAAATATCGTAACTTTCTTCAAGATTCACGTCGCAAGAGAAAAATATGTATAAAAAGGCGTCCTAACATTTTCTTGAAAATTATAGAGGGCAAAGTTACAAAAAAAACTTTTAAACATAAAGGGGGTATATGTGTATATATATCAGGGACTCGGACCGAAATGAAATTTCGGTCCGTTTACGGTTACGGTCCGATGCTGTACCTGATTTTCGGTTTCGGTTTCGGTTTCGGTCCTTTTATCAAAAACGGTGACCGTAACCGTTTGGATATCGATTTTTTTCGGTCACAAG
>NW_018020727.1:334191-347334 GCF_002006095.1 Pseudomyrmex gracilis
ACGTTAGAAAAATCCGAACCGAAATAAACATCGGAAATAGTTTTCGGTTCGGTTACGGTTCCGGTCCATTAGTCTACATAATATTTCGAGCCGGTTTTCAGTTTCGGTTTGACTAAAATAACGGTTACGGTCCGGTTATCGGTTTCGGTTTCAGTCCGGTCCGGATCCTTGATATATATATATATATAGGTAAACGAGCAGGCCATGGACGATCAAGCATAGTACTCTTATTCTCTGTAGGGCTTACAATAAGAGTACCGATGATTCATATGCTGGCTGTAGGAGCCGGAGTGAGAGAAGCGCTTGAGGCACTTGGAGCATTGGAAAGGCTTTTCGCCGCTATGCAGCCGCTTGTGTTCAGTCAGATGATGCTTGTGCTTGAACGCTCTTGAACACTCCACGCATTTGTATGGCCTTTGCCCTGTAACAAATCATTTATTTGGTTAAAAAAAAATTTATTTCTTAGACGAACAAAACATATTCCGCTCAAGGTCATAGAAATCAAGATAATGGAACGGAGGCAAAGTAATAGTATGTGTTGCAACAAAGGATAGACAGTAAGCCACAAAGAAGAATCTCATATTATATATTTACCGGAATGTTCATATTTGTGTCTCGCGAGGGAACTGTGTTTGGAAAATGTTTTGTCACACCGATCACAGAAATAAAGACCCTGCTCGGTTTCCGTTGCCACGGGAGTTGCTTCTGGTTGAGGTGCCGCTTCACTTTCGCCTTTTGTATTTGCTTGATTTTGACTCTAACAAATAATACAAATTATATTTATTAGATATCTATTAATTGCAAACTCTTCGAAAAAAGTAATTTTACTGTTTGTTTTTACTTTCGTGCTTATTTCTCTACTAGAAGGTGTGCACTTTGCTTCGACAGGATCGGTAGAAGTCTCTTCGTCTATGACGAGAGGCAAATCTTCGACATCATCGTTGTCTACGTTCGAAACGGGATTGTCGATCTTCTGCTCGCTAGGGGATGAGGTATTTCTGCTCGATGTATCGCTTTCTTTGGTAGTTGATATAGTAAGTGACTCCTTTTTCGATAGATCTAACGGCTGCTCACTGACTTGAATATGATTCAAAATTTGATCACGAATATCATCTTCTATTAAATCATCTGTTAAACGTATTAGAGCTGGTGATGCTTTTGATTCTCTTCGGTCTCTGGCTCGAGAATTTTGAAACCAAACCTAATGCAACATGATAATTGTTGATTTATATATGAAAATTACAAATCTAATAATTATCAATAAAAATTATATAGATTGCCCAGTAACAATCGTACTATCTCTCGTGAACGGATAAAGCGGATATCGAGTCAAAAATTTCTTTTCTTCTCTTCAAGTTTTGCATTAATAATTGAGATGTTATGTTAATTTATAAAGATTCGCGAATTAGCGTGCATAAAGACAATCTAATGTTTCGCGCGCTGTTTATAGATTTCTTTCATTGAATCATAGCGCGTCTACACTGCAAATCCATGTGTGTTACTTTAACACATTTTTTCTGTGTAATTTTAAGATTACACGCTTATCCGTGTTATTTAAACACACATAAGTGTGTAATATGATAATTTTATGCAGATCGCATGTGTGTTAAAATGCGTAAACATCTAAAATGTGTAATAAAATAAAACATATAAGTTTTAGACATGTTAAAATAAAACATATTTCTCCTTTTACACGTTTGAACAGATAAACGTTTCAAAATTAAAACACTTCAAAAAATACACATCAAAATTGTCGTTGTCTCTGCGTAGAAAGTTGCGCGCGCATCAATCTTTCTTTCTCGCTCCTTCCAGAGTACAGAGATATGTTAGGACAATTACAGCGCGGCGGAAAGAAGTGTGCTGACGTGCAATATAATGTGATTTGTGAAAATTTAATATATTTTTTATTTAATATGAAGAAGAAAGTGTACTGTTTAATCGGTGAACGTTGTAAACGCATTACGTTTTCATCTAAAAAATATATCTCTGACGCTCAAATTGTACGTGCAACTTTAATAGAAGCCAGCAATAACGATGTAGTGTTATTTACAATCAATGATCAACAACAAAGAAATCATTTTACAAAAGTTTGATGCCGATCGAAATAATAAATTATGTGATATTGAAGAAAATGATGAAATTGAAGACAAAAGTGAGGTTAACGTACTTTTTTTGTATGAAAAACCATCAAGCCTCGTACTCGAATCATCTACTGGTTTTATTTCTGATGTTTCTCAAGAGAGACAAATCAATGACACGTATAACATGAACGTCAAAATATTACATACTGAACCAGGTGATAAAAGTTTGGAAGCTCGACGTTTTCTTAGGAGAACAAAATAATAATGTTTTAATATTTTTAAAGAATACTGCACTATGACAAACTTTATTATACCATAGTCATCTAAGTTTTTCATATTGCAGCTTTTTTGAACATAAATATTATTATTCTGTTCTCCTATGAAAACGTAGAGCTTCCAAACTTATACGATAATATGTCGTTTACGATAATATGTTATACGATAATATGTCGTTTATTACACGCAACAAATTATACATTTAAAACGTGTTAATTTAGTGAGTTAAATCAACACGTATTAAGCGTGTTCTAATTTTAAACACTAAGAAACATATTAAAAGTGACTTCAATAAAAACACACGTCAAGTGTGTTAAATTAACACACTTGGATTTTTGCAGTGTAGCAACGCGAGCGCGCGAAACGTTGGCCTATCTCTTCACACAAACGCACATTCACATAAATCTTTATAAGTTAATAACTCATTAGAAATATTGTGAAACTCGCAAAACGAAAACGAACCTTTTGACTCAGTAATTTGAACACGAGAGATGGTATAGTTATTATTAGATGTAATAAGAATTTTTCTATTGTTCTGTTCTTTAAAATATTCGCACCTGTACAACACGAATAGGAAAATTAATATAATTTGCAATCATGTTGAGCTCGTCCTTCTTAGGTCGCGGATTGATGGCGTAGTAACCTCTCAGAACGGCTAATTGTTCATCGTCTATGAGCGACCTAGCTCTAACTTTCTTGCCATTGTCGTTGTGTGTCTGGTTGATCTCGTCCTCATCTTCCGAATCCGTTTCAGAGCTGTACTTAATTTTCTTATTACCTGATTTCGATGTCTGTTGATTAGCGTTTTCAAGTTTTGCAGCCAAACCTTCACTCTGCTGATCATATTGATCTGTTACTGTCCAATCTGGACAATGTGTCATTTCACTGGAGATTTCACTATCTTGATCCTATGTATAGGGATTTTAACATTCAGATTTCTTGTTTTCAGAGCAAAATAAGAGAGAAATGGAGAAAGAATTATTAGAGAGTTATTATCTCATTACGTACTTGACAATCTTCCTCGAACTTTCGCTTCATTGTAGCCGGAGATGTAGAGAGCTTTCGCACGTTTGCCTCGAGTAATTCTTTCGTCACAGACGTATTTATAGTTTCTAGAATTCGTCGAACAGCGTCAAGACCCGAATACGTTGACGCAGGAGATTCTTTGCCCTCAGTACCTTCTGTTCCCTCAGAATCCGCTGTCGATGGACTCATCACTTCTCGATGCGTCTCGAATTGCTCGGTGATCTCGTCCAGCCGTTTAGAATGCAAATACTGCACTAATTTACCTAGCGAAGACTGCAGGATATAACTTCCAAATCCTGACATCTGAGGTAACAGAGTCGGCACATCGTAAATACCTAAGTATAAAACAAAAGAAGTTTCAAATGTTTTGATGTTATGTTATTCGAAAGTTTTATATAAAAAACACCTTTTTATTATATATATAATTTTTATTATTTATTTATTTTGTCATATAGAATTGTCTCCTAAATCTCTCTGTCGCTAATAAAAGGACAATTTTATAATGAACAGTAACAGTAACATTGATCAATAAGTCTACCTGCTCCCTCTCTTTGTATCTCCTGATAATCCGAAAGTGACATTTTTGGCAAAATCGGTAGAAACGTGTTATTGTTGGCAGTCAATACATCAACGTCGCGCCGTCCCGATAACGGTTGATGATGCGCCTTTTTCGGTCCTCGATCGACATTGCTTATAGTGTTTTGCCTCGTCTTCTTTAAATTCATTATCAAGCATTTTTTTGCCGTCATGTGACTCGAATACGATCCGGAATGAGAGAAACGTTTGCCACAATTGTTACACTGGAATGGCTTTTCTCCGCTGTGAATGCGCAGATGTTCCTAGAATATAGACCAGATTGTCTGTCCAGTTTAAAAAGCAGGCAATTTAAGTCGTCTCATTTCTTTATTATTATTTATTGTCGGTACTCGTGGAACAAAAATAATTATCACCAGAAATATTGTAAACAAATTAAGAAATATTAAATTAAATTAACTCTTTTATAATGCTAGAACATAAAATAAAGTATTAAAAAAAAAACAATAAGAGATATAATAGAAAAAACAATAGTGATATAAAAGAAAGTAATACATCAAATTCTGTTAAAACTTCTTGTAAAAGAAAAAAAACAAAAACAAAAAATACAACAAATTTCTGTAAAACTTGACGATAATTGAACAAAATAAAAATGTACTTATAAGAAAATACCTTAAGGTGATGTTTGAATTTGAACGCTTTTTCGCAATGAGGACATTTGAACTTTCGTAGAACGGCGCTTTCATCATGGCTAATCATATGCCTCTGTAATCTGTAGACGTTGGCGAAAGTTTTGCTACACACCTTGCAGGACTGTTTAATCATAAAAAAAATTCGTTACGCATAATATATATAGTAAGATAATAATAAAAAAAAAATATATATATATATATAATTATAGTACTACAATATTATCTGGACATTTGTATATTATATATATATTGATATTGTCAACAAATAGATATGTATTTGCACACACTCTCAAAAATCGAATACTCTCAAAATAACGACGTTAGTATCTGTATTATTGTTACGTGACGATTTGTCATATCATGTTTTTTCTAGATTACTAATAAACTCTTTATTTGTGAGAATTGTGTGCGAAAAAGAACAAACGGCGCTTCGGATCTCTAAAAGTTAAACTCTTTTAGGAATATAATCAATAAGTCACCGGATTGTGAGAGAGTATCTAATTATTCATCCAACTATTCAACCATTCAGCTATCCAAATATCCAAACCATCTAAACGCTAACAACATGTACGTGTATGTGTGTATGATAATATCGTTGACGGTTTATATCATGCAATCTCGTACCACTTGAGAGAACTGGGCGTTAGGATCGTGCTTGTCAACAGTGTAGGACGCTTTGTGCGTGATCTCGAGATGATGCTGCAGGACGCAAACGTCCCGGCAGAAGATGTCACATTGAGGACACCTCTCACCGCCGTTTTGCTCCTTTGCTGCAGACGACCCGCCTTCACTGTCGCCACTGCCACTGCCGCGCGTTCCTCCGTTACCACTGCCTCCATTGCCGACAAAACTTCCACCTTCCGCAGTACGTGCTCCACCCGCGCAACCTCCGCCCACCTCCGCCGTATTTGTGACACCTGCGTCGTCCTCGCTAGTACAGCCTGCAACATGCGCGTACGTAACGCGCAACTTTTTATATATCTCATCTTCTCGTCGGAGAGGGAAAATGGTTTTTGTGTACGCTCGCGTCAAATAATGGAACATCTCTCAATGATACTAATATATTGTATGACAATAATATAACAATATATACACACACACATCAAAATATAATATTCTATAATTCCCTTCTTCCATACATTTGTAACATAATAGTAAAATTATCATTATGTATTTTGAGTTAAGAAAAGTATATACTACTTAAAGAAAAAAAAACATATATATATTAATATTTGTAATATATATATATATATATTACTATTAATATTACAAATATATACTATATACTATTAATACAAATATTGCAAATATTATTAATAATCCTGTAAACTATAAATAAATAATTCTAATCCTGTAAACACATTTTTTTAGGTATCTATCTTGTAAACTATGGACATTTATGTCTGACGCAATTTTTTTTAGTTAAAACGTCGCAAAAACTCTGTAACAACGTATAGATAGCGCGACAGTAGCATCACATCGCTGTTGTCGTTGACAAGTCGTTTCATTTCTCAGAACAAATGTAAAACGCTCGTTCATTATCGCGTAATGTTTGTGTGACAGCTCGTCAAAGTATAGTAGCTATTTACGCGGCATCGTAACTTCCACCGTTGCTCAAAAATTGTCTTTTCACCGAGCCATTTTTTCAGATTCAAAAATAAATAAAAACTCGCGCGGAGCCATATGTGGCGAATAAGACAAATGAGGCATTTGAATATTAATCAAAATTTTTATCATCAAATTTAGCCATTGCAACAATTGAAATGTAAACTGACGCGTTGTCGATCAATGGGATCATCTACTTTAGCGAGCTGTCATTCAAACAACACTACGTGCAATAAATGAGCCCGCTTGTGATTTGTTCTTCTGAATGATGAAACTTGTTGGTAAGGCTTCTACTCAGCTGGTGCTTATATTTTTACTTCTTGAGTCACTTTTCCTTCTTTTAAGTTTTGTAGTTAAAATTATAG
The DNA here is from genome assembly GCF_002006095.1 of Pseudomyrmex gracilis. Classification (NCBI taxonomy): domain Eukaryota; kingdom Metazoa; phylum Arthropoda; class Insecta; order Hymenoptera; family Formicidae; genus Pseudomyrmex; species Pseudomyrmex gracilis. Next base: position 340,771 of record NW_018020727.1, read on the forward strand.
TTATTTTTGTTGTTTTTAAGCCTTATTATGTATTTAATAAAGTTTGTTATTATTAATGTGTTGTTATTAGATGCAATTTATTTTGCTTTGAGTTTCAAGAACTGAAATCGAATACATTAAACGGTATGTATAGTAATTCGTTCTGGACAAAGCATGTGTGTGTGCTATTGATTATTCTACGGTAGCATTAATCAAGCTACGCTAAAGCAAACGGGAAGTTACTTGTATCTCTTCGGATTGCGTCTGCTCGTTTGGTGCCTTCTACAAAGACGAACTTTGCTCGCAGCGAAGTCGATAAGACATCGAAACGGGTCAGAACCGTGACCTTTTCTATATGTATGGCAATCCGTGAAGATCGTCGTTGTCGTACTATAGACCTACATCACCTAAGTATTATATGATATTTTTTAATTGAACGTTCACTGTGACAAAATATTACGTCGAAACGCACTTACGCAGTTCGCAATTTGTCGGTCTTCTTCCTATGCGAAGATAATACTAAGCTTGTCTTTTGCCTTTTATAAAAAAATCGTAAACATAATTTGTAATATTGTTTCGTTAAAAAATATTCCTAATGAGTATCACACAGCATCTCTAATTGACTCTATTACATATACTTTTCTTCTCATACTACTAAAGCGCGTGATACTAATTTTAATTTTGCGAAATCGCGGGTGCGCGGATATGTTCGAGGCAAATTTGCAAGACAGAGTATCTTCAATTCGTAGACGGTTGCGTTTACAAATTGTTTCTGAAGAGTGAGAGTAATTTGTGATTATTGCAAAAGTCTTTATATCTTGGCGCAGAAACGATCAAGAAAAACATAATAATAATGAAATGTATGATCAGGAAAGATGTCTGACGAAGAGTCTAGTTTTCCGAATGAACAGATGCGTTACGTATCAAACGATGGACAATATGTAGAATGTGTCTTGTATTTGTTACATCTTTTTTATGATAAAAAGGATTTAAAGATTATATAAATAAGTGCTCTTAAACAATTTGTTAATTTTGCACTTCTACTTTTCTATCCAAAACCGTTGTAAAAAACACTATTCTTATCGATTATTCCTACTACGGATTTTATCGTAATAGTTTCAATTTTTGATCTTCCGTTCTGATTTCTTATACAAACTTTAGTATCTTTATTAAAGCCATAATAAAATATGCGTAGAAATATTTAATTTTAATTTAATTTTAATTTAAAAAAAAGGAATATCTCAAAATCGGCAACAAAAAATCTAGTCATCTTAACAAACGACATGACATGTCGAGATAGTATGTATAAGCAATAATAGTTGCAAGCAACTCTCTCTTCGCGGAATTAATCGCGAAGTATCGCGTAGCAATCACTCGATTCTATGAATAATATGCGGTCGTTTACGCGTTATCATTACCGACATTGTACATATTACCTCGAGATATTTCTCCGCGCATTTGTCCAGTCGTCATAGAAAACCGCAACTTTTTTCTTATTTTAACACGTTATACATTTATGGTATCCGATATTATTCAATTTCGCGTGAGTTTCCAGTTATCTCTTCAAGTGCGCATTCCGCGGCATATGACATCATCAAAATCACACACAAACACACACATATGCTAACCACAAAGTAAACATTTAGATACTCTATCTGCTTGTACTATTTAAATAGTTGTCTCATGTATAGTTATATATTTTAAACATTTTTTAGTCTTTTTTTTAACACAAATAGAAATTAACGGTCTTTGCAAACAAATAATAAATACGCAGATCAAGAAACTTACAAATATTTGTAAGTAAAGGCTGTTTTTTTGCCAATAAATAAATAAATTTGAAGATTCATAAATAATTAATGTGTGTGTACATTTAAAAATATATATAAATAATTTTTTTTATTGTAAATAATTAAACAAGTTTCGTGTTCGAGTATATTTATTTGCTCGTATAAAAAGTTCTTAAGATATTTCTATTTTTTTTCAACAGTTGTTCATTCTTGTTTATCTTAATTGCAATTATTTTCATGAAAACAAAAACGACAAAATATAAATTAATAATGTCTTGAAACAATTAAATATCGTGTGTGTGTATTTTGTTAGGATAAATTCTCTATCGCTTCTCTCGGTTTTCGACGGGTTATTTTCTGGGACGCGATTTTTTCTCGTATTTACGGTGTCGCTGATGAAACAACCAACAAAATAATTCGTGGGCAAGGCCTCAAAAAACCCGAAGAGAGTACACATTTACATCATTCGACACCGCGGATTAAGACGCAGGGGCGCGTTTGCACGGCGCCAAAGATGTACAAACGGGTAACGAGACGGACGAACGGAATATACCCTGGGTCGCGTGTGCGTCGCTGTAGTGCGAAGTAAACGATTTCTCGGAGAGGTCATTGAGCCTGATAGGGCGCGGGCGGTCGCCATCTTATAGAACGTTAAAACCACTTCGCGGCGCTCCCATAAAACGAGCGAGCGTGCGACGAGACGTGGCGCGATAATCCGCGATGTTCTACTAATCAAAATTATTGCGCAACCGTCGACATGTACAGAGAATCGGTCCTGCTCGTTCTCTGTGTGTGTGTGTTGAGCGAAGAAAATGCAGTTGACTGATTTGATAGTGTCACGTCATATTGTCAATGAAGTAGAAGGCAAGATGGCGGCGAAAGAAGCCACGTGTACAGTCGCGAGAAATTTTCTCATATATATAGAATGTTTACATATATAAAATGTTTTACAGATCTCGATCTCAATTTTAAAAACGAATTCGAGCGAGTTTATAACATTATCTTTGGCAATGTTGCAATACTCGCTCAATTTATAACATTTACATATTTTTATATCATTTTTTTTTTTCTATTAAAAATGTTTCGTTTACGATTTTAGCATTTATTTGAGAGAAAACAGAGAAAGAAACATGTAATCTTATTTATAGAGAAGTCTTATATTCTTTTTAATTTTAATGCATGATTTATGCTTCGGTTTTCTTTAATTGAAACATTAATGTTGTTAGTCGTCTGCGAAAAAATTATCAACATATTTCTATATTATTAGACGCGCGAAACAAATGCACAAAAAAAATGCGCGAAAAAAATGCATTAGAAAATAGATAGCGAATAAATTATCGTTTTCTTGTGTGTGCGTATAATTATTTTCTCACACTGTTTAAGGCGTGTTTAAACGTCATGATTTTTGTTGATCACTCACAAGTTAATTAAACAATTGAAAGCAAATTGAATAATGTAAACATTTATTTCATCTAGGTAAAACAAAAGTAAATAGTTTATAAATGTTTTTTATCACCGTTTCACTCAGATAAAATAATTTATTTATAATTTTTCTATTAGCTTTTAATTGCTGGTCAACTAGTAGTTGATCATCAAAATACAACAAAAATCGAAACGTATAACTCCGACCTTTCAATACCAAATTTAAAAGAAAGAAACATGACATCACAATTTTCAGACTTTACTTTTATGTAACTTGAGTTGTGTAATTCATTAATACACAGATTTTTTACGGAACAAAGATGTTTTCTTGCGTGAGTTACATGATTTAAGACAGCGTTCGATAAAATGATATATAAACATTGCTTGTTCTACTACATACAATAAACACGCCGATTTACCCGACTGAAACGGGCAAAAATTAAGAAAAGCCATTTGGCTCGATACGATAATGAACGATAAAAAAGCGGTAGAAAAGAACACAAAAAAACTCACGAAATATAGCCTTCGATTATCCGATTACTTGAAATACAAGATGAAATTTATCTTCTCATGCAAGAAAACAATGCGCTTTTCCCGCGCACGTAGATACATACATTGTTACATGAATAGTATCGAATTTGATCCGTCTCTTTTTGTGAAATACACCGATAAATAAAATAAAATCGGAAAAAAATACAACTCAACTCTTGGCGGAAAATATTGATAAAATAAGTTGTTACTGTGATGTATTCGACTTTTGATAAAACACTCAGAAAGTTAATTAAATTTTCAACAATTCTATGACTAAAATATTGAAAATACTTAAGGGAGTATTAGACTTGCTGCAACATATATTACTATACGCACACGCGCGCTCGAGCAGCGCGCCAAGTTGATTTTCGGTTTTCCTTGAGTTTTAAGTTACGTGCCCTTGCTCGCTCTTTTAGAAGATCAACGCGATTCAGATTCTGAACGATTAACGAAATAGCTTATTTATCAAACAAAATTCGATCGTTAGGAAGATTTATCGAGTGGTAATTTGAATGTCATTCATTTAATAAATTAATTTGCTTATGAAAAGATTTATTGTTTTTTTACTTGAATATTTTTTCTAAACTGTTGTTCACACACATTTAATAGATAACAGAGATTTGTCTGAGTTTTGTTGCAGTTTCTAAAACACCTTAATGTAATTTTAAAAATAAATATGCATAGAGGTGACATTCGGTCAACACAAACAAATTTCAGGAAAAAAATGCTTTTTTTTAATAGAAGAGGCTTAGTAAAAACATTTTTAGTGAAAAAAAGAAAAACTTTTTTGCAAGATAAAAGGAAAACAGTAAGAGATTTAATTTTCTAAGTGAAATGCAATCTTCTATGAAAGACCGAATGACTTTTATCTTTAATCTCGAGTAAAAAAAGAACGGTAGTCTGTGAGGCAAGTAAATCTATGGTAAATAAATTTATCTGACCTACAAACTGATCATCTTTTTGTAGTGTTTTTTCTCAATAAAATACAAAAATTTTCTAAATATTCCAAGTGCTTTACGTTTTGTCATCATATCGTGTCATGCCTACCAGTCATACTAAAATGCAACTAATCACATTTACAAATGACGGTGGGCAACGACCAAGGTTTAGATAAACTGGTAAACATATTATGAGAATGGCAAGACTTATTTACGAATAAATCGGTCAAGGTAGATCTTGAGCCTATATAATTATAATACATGTAAATGCGTAACTGTATATATCGCTTATAAGGTAAAACAAATAAAATGAACGTTGCACAAACATACCAGTATAATCCGGATAAAAAGAAACTAGGTTACACACATGTACGATTGTATAGTGTAAAACATTCTGATGTAAAATTACAAATAACTAGGAGAAAGAGAGAAAAAGAGAGAAAGAGAAAAAGAGAGAGAGAGAGAGAGAGAGAAAAAGTAAATGATCGAGACCGACAACAATAGTGCAACTTTTGAAACATATTGTAAATTTATATTGTAAATTATACACAAATATAAAATAACGTAACGTGTTTTAATGTAATTGTAAATTTGCATGTCTTGTACAATTTGTATTATCATTTATATAAAATTTCACCGACTGAAAACATATATTTACACAATACAAAGTAAAAAAATGATGACGACTCCTGGCCGAGGAGTTTTTTTCGCAATATTTTAAAAATTAGTTAGGGGGGTATTCGGGGTCTTTCATGTGTGAGATGCAAATCCCGCATCCCGTATGAATTTACGAATTGAATTTTCAATTCAAAAAACTTACTTGTAAAAATTTACAAGTAATTCTTGTTATAGATGTATACATATATGTATGCACGTTCAAGTTCCTGCTCAACATCCTGGGAATGGCTCGTATCGGCCTTATATTCTTGTATGAAAAGTAAAAAAAGTTCATTCATGTGTAAAGTTACATAATGTTATATTAAACTATTAAAAGTTTAATATTTAATACACTTATTCTTTAAATTTACACCTTTTTACAGTGCAGATATATGCAAGTTAGTGATAACGGAAAATTATTATGCGTCCAATTTTGCAAAAAGTAGAAACTATTATTTTGACATATCGTTCAGAGATGTTACTGAGGAAATATCGATTTTTACAAGCAGTGGATAGTTGATAGTATAGAGTCAATCGCAGATGCTGCGTTCATTAAATGCCGTCTTATATTACGCACGCGATATGGGTCACGCACGTGCAACGCAGCGTTCTGCGAATTTTCCGCGGCTCCAAGTCGAAAACCAAATGACGAAATTATTCGCAATGTTTCATGCCACCTACGCGACAATATATCTTGGATTATTTATTTTTTTACCTATAGTCTTTTAAATATTTAATATTTATAGTGGCGAAATCGTAATAAACTCTTTCAAATATATGTGTAAACAAAATTATTAGCGATGTACGATTTCTCTCTTTTAAGTGACTCTGTGATTTTAGGACGTTTAAAACCTATATAGGGTAACTGTCCCTATTAGTGTGCTGTTAAGCAAGCGTNCTCTCTTTTTTGAATAAATACTCAATTAACTGACTTTAAATGAGCTTGCTCAAAATTTATATCGATTCTTTAAACTCTTCTTTTGACAATAAGATTTGTATTAGCCCAAAATATTAATATATTTAATTAATTTTAATTAAAATTAAAGAAGACTTTTTGTCCCTATTTATGTGCCCTTTCGATATGCATTGAACATTTTTCTATGCCCCCAGTTTGTGTGCCAGCCCCAAATTGTGTGCTCCCAATTTGTGTGCCTATTCCAAATTATGTGCCTCCAGTTTGTGTGCTAGTCTCTAATTGTGAGCCCTCAGTTTGTGTCCATCTCAAATTATAAATATAAATTATAAGTTTC
>NW_018020727.1:347629-360424 GCF_002006095.1 Pseudomyrmex gracilis
ACATTTTAACTGTTGTACATCATTCAATATTAAATATTATATACTTATAAACGGTGACTTTTCCTTAAGGTTTTGGACAAGAAAAGCCGGTTTATCTGACAAAATCATAGTATAAATTTATAAAAAATATTTACTATACTTTACATGTTTATAAATGTAAAAAATGAACTATTTTAAAAAATCCATTGATATCATAACTATAAATAAAAAAATACTCTACTTATTTATTTTCACTTATTTTTCTGTAATATTTATTTAAATATAAAGGCACACTAATCGGGACAGGCACACTAATAGGGACAGTTACCCTATTTCTATGTATATGCGTGTGTATGATTGATGTTTAAATTTTTACATATCTAATTAACCTAATATTTAACATTGACAATTTCTGTTGTCAGCTTAAATAAAAAGAGGAGATTATTGCATGTTTACGTGACGACGAGTCAACCGACAGAGTCACGTGGACTCACCTTTGAACGAATTTCGAACTAGAGTCATGCTCATATTCGCGCGAGCCGGTGCCTCAAGGGTTATATCCGGCGGCTCCTTTTCCTCCTCTTTCTCTTTCTTCTCCTCCTCCACCACCTCCAGCTTAGGCTTGACGTCGCGGCCAGATTCCCTTCTCTGCGGCGGAGATCGTCGTCAGCTTGACTGTCGTCTCACGACGAGTTCGTTGTCCATCGATGTTCTAAGGCACAGTGGCGCATCATCAACGTCGCGACTTCTTTCTTTTCTAGTGTTCACCTCGGATGATCCTTTGTTCTCGCGATTACCTTGTCGCAACGCGCGCATGCGGAGTCATACTCTTCTCATCACTCAATCATGTATTCCGCCCTTCGCTCTCTCGCGTTGCAACTTATCCTCCTACAAACGGTTCGGTAGATCGAGACAAGCCTCGTTTATTTCATCGCGACATAGGCTATGGGAATGTCGATAGAACGAATGACGTTCGGATCGTACGACTCCGACGAACAGTCGTTCGGCCGCAAGAAAGGAATGACGCACCAGACGACAACTTGGAATCTTGCGCGATCAGAATCCGAAATAGCAAATTATTAAAAAAGTACGTGTGTTAAAGAAAACAGAGATATCTATGCAGTAAAAAAAAAAAAAAAAAAAAAAAAAACCAAAAATAAACGATATTGTCTCCGATGCAGAGCACTCTGTATGACAGATATCCCCCTACATGGAGAAGAAACAAGAGAGAAGAAACGTGCGTTGTACAAACAATTCTCTATCGGGCCACGTCGGTCGTCTCTTGCGGCCAACTGATCGCTTCCACCAGATCGCTTCCAGTGTCGCTGAGATCACGTTTGTCCCGCGATTAGCGGACAGTCGACACAGACGACAGAGATACGAAGCGTGCGATCGAGAGAAAAAGTAACTTTTCGACAGAACGGAAAATTTTTCAACAAAAAAACATTGACAGGTTTATTCATTTTTTCTGTTTTTTAATTTTCCGCTCGTTCTTGCATAGCTAGATCTTGTTTGCAGTCGATACAATGTGAACAACGCGAAGTGCGACGTGAAAAATGATAATAGACAGGAGAAAAATAGAGTTAATAATCTCGACAGATCATTCTCGGAATATTTCAAGTAAATTTCGCGAAAAAGATCCAGTAGTTTCGAGACACTAATGCTGCACACACGTTTTAAAACAAATGATATTTTTTTCGGCGTTGCTTCCTGTATTCTCGAGTGTTTGTAATGTTTAGCCCACCGTGATGACCGTTGTGATGTCGAGAAGTGGACGGTTGATATGCAACGACTACGGCGGCTTGATAATCATTGCACTTGCACACGCATATTTTCTCGAGAACGCGTGGAAACGTCGAAAAGATGAAAAGAGACAATTAAGGAGGAGGATCGGTGGGCGAAAAGAAGAAAGAAAAAGGAGAGGTAACTTTTATATTCACTGGAGTATCGCGCAACACAAGAATGCACAATTCCTTTTTCTTACTCTTCTTCTTCTTGTCGTTGTATCGCTTCTTCTTTCTTCTCCTCCTCCATTTCTAACTTTTTTTATACACTTCTTTTTCCCCTAGCCATCTACCACTCTTTCATCACCTTTACCTTCTGATTCAGAATTCCCGTCTTCCCAACGCGCATCACAGATGTGTAAAAGGAAAAGAAACAAAAGTAAAATATAAACACACTCCCGACTTACCGATCCCGATACAAGAAAATTGCAACGACGGTGGCTGACAGCACGTACGAAAAAAAACAGAGAAAAGAGAGGCAAAGGGAAAAAGACACGACGAATGATACGTGACGGTCAGCGAGAAAGGAACGAGAGACGGGAAAAGCGAAAGAGGATGAGACAAAATGGTATGTCAAGGCATGGCAGAGAGACAAGAGCGGGCAACAAGGCAGAAACGGTACGATGCGTTACTAGCAACCTCGCGCCGAGTAGAGAAGCTAGGAAGCACCGGTAAAACACGAATCTCTAACACACACACATCACGTACACACACACACACACACACACACATACGGAACAGATCGGGAACTCGCTCTGGAAGTTTACTATAGGATGAGACGGATGGTGATGGCGGCCGTGTAGCCGCGCAGCCACCGCCCCCATGCTTCTTCTCTCATTTTCTCCTACCTACCGTCTCCGTCAAGCGCACGCGTCGCCGCCACCACCGCATGTTCACCGTCTACCCGCCCTCGCCGTTTCGCCTCCATACCTTCCCTCCCTCCGACATTTAGATCGGGCTTTTCCCTCCGCCGACATGGCGATGGACACGCTGGAATCCCCCTTTGCTCTTCTTCTCTCTTCCTCTTTTCTCTCTCTTTTCCCCCTCCTCCGTCATCCTCTTTTCCTCCCACACTCTCCCAATCCTCGTGGCTACCGGCCGATAAAATCTTTCCCCTACGTCCTCCGCGCATACGGTGTACCGTCGCTGTTGCTCCCCTCGCTGCCCTGACTCCACATATTCCCCCTCGGCCGTTACCAACGCGCAGCTCCTGCACCTACCCCCGCCTTTCCTGGGGCCGCGAGATGTTATCCTCGAGCGATTCGTGCATGTGCTATATATCCGTCTGTCCGCCGTGCCGTGCCGTCGCCACATCCCCTACCTGCGTCGCTTTCTGTGCGTCAACGTCGGCGTGTGCGTCGGCCGCAATCAAGGCATCAAGAACGTAGCAACCGCTCGCGTGTGCCCCTTCGACGCGTGCGTTACTGTTTGGATCCTTAAAATATTTGATTGTTTTTGAAAATGTCTGATTCATACACTGTAAAATAAGATCATGCATATTAAGATGATTTATTTACATACAAGTTTGGTAATTATTCCGTTTATCTATACCATTATTGATCCAAAATTTATATTCATTCGACGTGGTTTTGCAAAGAACAAAACAATCTAACAAAACAAATAGTATACGTACCCCGATAGCCAAATGATAGCAGTATGCCAGCAGTATGCACGCAGGTTTAATCAGCACTTTGCAGCAGATTCCACTCAGCTGTGTCATCATAGTGAGTGAATTATGTAGGCACGATACGTAAAGAAAACAACACAGCAAAAATATAGAAATAAATGAAGAATGAAATGACAATAGCACGTTATGCTTCAAATCTGCTACATTTTTTGAGCAAGTTCTGCTTGATTGATGCAATAATATTTGCATCACGGCATGACATATTTATATTCTTTTTTTTTTCTGTTTTTCTGCGACACTAGTTGAAATAACAGATTATGGTTGAATGCTGGCTACATTGTACTGGCATAATGTGTTATTGCAAACTTTGCAAAATATGATCACTCAGTCTTGGTTATCTGGGTATATGTATATTGCGGTTTTTCTGCACAGGTTTTGATAAAATAATAAATAAAATTGATTTTGAAAAGAAAACATTAAACATAAAGAAAACATATTAAACATATTAAAATAAAGAATATTTTACTGAAATAATAATAATAATAATAATAATGTATATATACTGCTTATACTTTTGTAATGTTTTATTATTTCTAAAGATATTGATATCAATGAAATGTTGATCTCTCGTAATAATCGCGCTCGAAGCAATGATAATTCCGAGAAAAAATAGATTTACGTACTCTATATAGTAGCTGGTTCACAAATATATATATATATATATATATATATATATATACATCAATAAACGGCTTTTTATTGCAACACGGAAACCATAATGTATCTTTGACTTTACGCAAACTTTATTGTCTTGTTTTCTCTATCTGACAAGTGAAAGAATATGTTATATAGTAGAGATGAACAAGTATGATGGAAGACTTGCTTCTACTTTAAAATGTAGCGTCTTTCTCTCGAGGGTCCGCCCCGTAGAAAGAAAATGGTGCCCCGTATCTTAGAAGTTAAGGAACTTCAGTGTACGTTCTTATATTATCGCGCTGCAAGAACAGAACAAAGGTTGCTTTATCTCTTACCAAAGAGATTTTATCAAACAAGTTCTGTTCAATATTCAGAATTTTCTGTTTTCTAACATTTCCAGTACTTTGTCATATACTATTTACAAATATGGATTAAAGATATATAGATATTACATTCTTTTACGAAATAAAACGATTGTTATATTATACAAAATGTATCCCACAAAATGCAAAAAATCAATTGTTATTAAATAAGCGCGATGTCACGTACAACAAAATTAAATGCGAAACGAGTTACTTGGGTACACGGTAAAAAAGGAGAACTAGCAGAAGTAGCGCGATAATGTTTGCGCTTGTGTAGTTATCGTAGCGTTTAACTCCCTTGACTTTTCACCGCTGAAGTACGCGATACATGTGTCATGAAACGCACGAGGGGGGAAGAGAGAAAAAATTATAAGACAGAAAAAGAAAGAGAATTTATTTAATCTATATGTCATGTAACTTACAACGTGCACAAACGTTTTACAAACTTTTTCACTTATCTTTTCCAACAACATAATCACAGTCGGAACTATGCTTTATTAAAGTTTTCTGTTTACAAAATGAACGATAATGTATGCGATTATAAATTACGTTTACATGTAATCCGTAAATTATACTTTTCAATGCACCTTCTTTCAGTGTTGATGACAAGAATTACGTTTCATACTAAAAGCATCGTCTTGTTTTTATCTCGCACAATATCAAATATTTCCCGTGAGAGAAAAATATATTCACAAGATAAGACTGCACTTAGTACACTCTATGTATGTCTAGGTCTATCTCTTTCTTATTATTTATCCATGTTCGTACAGCCGATTCTGATTGTAGTCGATCGCAGTCGACAAAAATTGCGAGAAAGTTTTTAAAACGCGTTTACATTCTCTGATTTTTGTTGATCAACTACTTTTGTTGATTAACAATTGAAAGCAAATTGAACAGTATGTAAATAATTATTTTATCTAGGTAAAATAATATAAACATTTATAAACATTTTACCTAACTAAAATAGTGTTCAATTAGCTTTTAATTATTAATCATCTAATAGTTGGTCAATAAAATGCAACAAAAATCCAAACATATAAACGCATCTGAATTCAGTCACGGGAACTTCCAAATTCAACGGTCGTAATCAGTATGATGATTTGGTTTCTCCTCCTCGACGTCTCTCATCATTATCTCGAGCAGGCCTTTTTACTCGTTTTGCTTTCACTCCTCATCGTTTCGTCGGAGGCAGCTAGAGACCAGCGACTTGGTCTGTTCGCTACTATTATTAGTGTGCAGCTGCCTGCGAATTACTGAATGAAAACGAAAGACTACCTCAGAACAATGTCTGAGAGAAAGAAACGGACTTCTCGCGCGCGCGGATCCGTGCGATATCGTTTAAACAACAGTCGTCGATGGGCAATGATTGTAATCGGAGCTGAATTGCCGTCGCACACACAACAGACAGCTACAAATTAATCGGTCCTCGCTGCGCAACTTCTTCATTCTTTCTTGATGAGATTTTTTTTTAACACAATATTTTACATTTGAGATTTTTCTCGAATGTAAAATTTAATTACTTAATGTTTAAGCGCGTCATAACAATTTGATTTATATTCTGTATGTACGTATAAGATGACCTGATCTTCCGGGTCGCCGATTTCGGGGCACTTAACTTTTAACAAGCAAAAACGAAACATTAAAATTAAAACAAAGAGAAAAGCCCCAACTACTACCTTTGCTATGCGTATTTTATTATTGCGCGTATAGATACAAAAAGTTTATATAAAAAAAAGATTAAAAATCAAAACTGTCTCAATAAAATCGATACGGATAGTTATCTTATGCATACATATGTATTTTTGATATTCTAATAGTTTTGTTTTATAAGAGTTTACAAAAAATATTGCAAGTCAATTTATTTCGACGATTGATCTCGAATCAATGAACGACTTGAAGTCACTGTCAAATTTTTTTAAAGAACTAATCTTTTACTCCTATTTATTTATCCACATGCTACTTAATACAGTTCAAAGTTCAAAGACGTCGTCACAACTGACCGCCTCTAAAACTAAAAAAGAATACACGTATGTCCGTGTAATCATGATTTATACAATTCTTATAATTTACATATCTTTTCTATTTTTGTTATGTTTATTGCTTTTATATTCTCCTACTGTGTATCTCTTCCATACACGCAATTACGCAATTATGTTTTACGCGCGTGATCGATCCGTACTTGTTTTAGGGCATTGATTCGAAGCAAGATGGTCTGCGAAACATCAAGACGCATCGTCGATGCTGATAGGCACGACAAGCCTAGCCAACGATCAAACAAAAATGTATGACACTTCATCTTGCGTGTATTTTTTTGTGTCGCAATGTTAAGCGAGAAGCGTCGAGCAAGCGGCGATATACACAGAATAACGCGCAAAGCCAAGCCAAGAGCGAACCACTTTATATTCGGCTAGTACTGACAATTAGAGCCAATAGCATCTCTTCTTCTCGTGCTCCCTCTCTCTCTCTATCTCTATCTCTATCTCTCTCTTTCTCTCTTTCTCTCTCTCTCTCTCCATCCCTCCCTCCCTCCCTCCTTCCATTTCCCTCCCTGCCTCTTTTCTTTTCTCTTTCAGACTCATCTTTAATCACGCTGTTCTCGAGGTGTTGAATTTCTTGGTACGATGTTACGATCTTCCCTTTCCGTTAACGACGTCTGTCATCGTTGAGGCGCGTCTTGATGAATAACATCGGTCGACTGGACGCGCGATTTAAGCGCGATGTGATCGATAACGCTGCCCAGAAAAGCAAATTGCAGAAGTTTTTTTTCTCGCTCGACGTATTATAATATATGAAAAGAAATGATATATTATAGTAAAAAAATGATTCTCACAATAATTATAGAAAAAAACTTGATTTATGAATTGGTGACACTTGGCATACATAACAAAGTGAGAAGTGAAAATATTGTAACTGTTAACTGAAACAACAAATTAAATTAAATTTTTACAAAGTTTTGACTGCGAATGTTAAAAATCAACTAATTTTTCTAAAAATGTTAAAAGAGGACGATTGCAAAATAAATCAAATAAATAAAAAAACCGAGGAAAGCATGCAAAAAATAAATTTTATTCGATAAAAGAAAACGCTACTGATTGTAGCGTCACGATTATCACGCTCAGCCTTCCCGCCTCACGTTCACTCAAAATCCTTGCATGTGATACAGCACTGCTTGATCTCTGACACGTTGCGGTCCAGACGAAAAGCGGAGATCTCCGAACGGGCTCGAAGCGAACCGAACTTTGCCGGCTTATGGAAGGGATAGAAGGTGCGGTGATGGAGTGGAGGTTTTCCCTTTTCGGATATGTGGAGGGGGTTCTCTTTTCCCCTCTGCTTGATATCAGAGTGGTCACACTGTGTCTCTTTTTGTTGCCGCCCATTAGGCGCCACCGCAGTATGATTCGCAACTGTGTTTCTTTATCTTTGCTATAGTTGAAGCACTGAAGCGGTATATAGAACTACGAACGATCGTAACGCGTGTACTTCTTTCTGTTTCTTGTCGCTCTTCCTCAGTCCCTCTTATATCATGTATTATTGTACATTTCTGATTGGGAAGAGGCTCTGTCTTTTTAATCTCTTGTTTTGTTGGTTTTAGATTTTTTTTAAGATACAATAGTCACGTAATTCGTAGGTCCGACACACCAATACTATGTTTTCAGACACACACGCACTTATCTCTACCGATCCACCCACTCATACACTTATATACATACACACACATATACATATACAAAATAAATCGCTTGTAATATAATTCTCCGTTTCTTTAAAACTTAAATATATTTAAATAATATATGTAGAAAGGGCCGATACGGAGTNAAATACTAGGTGTTGATGTATAAATGATAATCTTTATTTAAAAATGCCAAACGTTTCGACTCTTGGTTTGAGTCATCTTCAGTGGCATACAAAAATCTACATAAATAAATTAATATAAAAATTACAAAAAACCGAAGAAACAGTGCAAAAAAGAAGCCAAGCAATAATTACAACTCACCATTAAGATAAATATAGGCAGTACATCACCTTGCAATACTTAAGAGATATTAAATAGTTGATATTCATCACAAAGTACTATTTAATATCTCTTAAGTATTGCAAGGTGATGTACTGCCTATATTTATCTTAATGATTTTTGTATGCCACTGAAGATGACTCAAACCAAGAGTCGAAACGTTTGGCATTTTTAAATAAAGATTATCATTTATACATCAACACCTAGTATTTCACTCCGTATCGGCCCTTTCTACATATATTATTTAACAATTTCACGGAGTATAAATCAAACAATTATATTGTTAAATATATTTAACCACAGATGCATAGCTTTGTGCTTACTATTCTGCGTCGTTATCTTTACCAGTGTGTGATTCTTTTGTGTGTTAATAATTACTTTATACTTTTTTTACCTTATTTTTCCGATGCTTTGTTTTTTTTCCTTTATCTTGCATTCTTGCGACATATGTTGCACATTTTCACTAATGCCAAAAAAAGATTAACGACTTATAAACTTCTCTGAAATTAATAATTTAAGAGAAAATTTTTTTTCGTAATTTTCTCGCATACGAGTTGTGTGTTCTTCCCGATGTTTGAGTTTCGCAGTTAAGCACGTACTGAAGTATATTGTGAGAAAATTTATTTACCAATTTTATTCTTTATTCGATGCCGACGATATCACGCAGAGACTTTTATTGCTCCTGCATTTTCTCAAGATCGGTTCGAGTTTCATCGTATCTTGTGACCTTTTAGCCTCGCTCAGTTCCGGATATCTCTACACGGTGGACGTAAAGTTGGAACGATAATTTGTCTAGGGCAAATGGGCACATAACACGTGTGTGCACACGTAGCCTCGGCTGAATTCAAGAGTAAAACACGAGGTACGCAGACAAAAACCTGAGCTCTTGAACAACTGTGCGCCATGTGTGCGCCACTTGTGCGTTCTTTTCTTCGATTCTCGCTTTTCTCCTGTCCCTTCATTGTGATATCTTTGTTCTTCCATCAGTTTGCTATTTCTTTTTCTTTTATAATATTTTTTAACTGACATTCAAAGTACCAAACCAAGTAACATCAGATATTTATTATGGACTGTTATAGATAAAATATATTTCTATAAAAACCTAAAGAAAAATGTGTGTATGTATGACACTTGTGTGAATTATACACAAATTAAGAAAATCTTTTAAATAATAAATAATATTGTAATTTTATTAGTAATTAAATGAATAATAAATAATTAAATAGATACAAAATATAAGTGAAAAATTAATACGGGTAAATACATATTAAAGATCAATATGAGTTAACGTTACTGCATGTTTTGTAAAAATATTTTCTTTAAACTATTCTTCATAAAAAATATATGTTCCAATCCTTCTCTTGGGATCTTCTTCAATATCACATGATGTAACGATAACGATATATTTATATACTTCTCAAATACAATGGTCAAACTTTAAAAAAATAATAAACAATTTTTTTTATTATTATTTGCTTTTAAATCTGTTATTCACACTTACAATTTTATCACCTAAGTAATCGTGAGCGCTGTAGAGAAACTAACTGAATCGGTCACACAGGTTTCCTGCATTTTCTTATCTGTGCCAAAGGTTTAGATTACTTGCATTACTCATTACAGCGAATCACGTGGCTATGAAAAATAAACGGTAGTCGTAGCCAATATATCGCGCTATGTGACGACACTCGGAAGACAAACAGAAATTCGAACGCGCACTTTCTTGATCGTAACAAATATTTGCTCCTCCTGACCCTATAACAAAGGAGAGAAAGAGAGAGAGGAAGAAGAAAAGAATGATAAGAAAAGAGGATGCATTATACCTAATGCTTAACTTCGATCGTGTGTGGGCATAACTGGCTGGTCTTATATATATTCAGCGAATATATATACGACAAACTTCAATGTACTATATCATATAGAAAAATATTCTTTTCAGTAAACATAGAAAGATTATATATAAGGTAGATCAATTGAAGTAAATATGACATCCTTTTTCTTGAATATATTCTTTTAACCTTCGGAAAATGGGATGAATCGCGTTCACAAGTAAGGATTTCATTTTGACTTATATCTAAAATTTTAATTCTACATAGTCTTGGAAAAGAAATTTTTTATTGTTTGTCGGAACACAATTATTTTAAAAGAAATCTTATTAAAAAAAAAAGACTCACAAACTGCAGTTGGTGCATATAAATTATTAATAATTTTATTTATTAATTCAAATTAACATACGTTTTTCAATCCTTGGTTTGAATCCTTATCAATGTAAAATACACGCAAGAATAAATATTAATATAAATATTACAATGTCAGATGATCAGCTGTTTATCAAATTGTTCATAACTGTCAAGTCAAAAACGGAGTCCCAAAAGATATTGATTCCGAGAGATCGCTTATTCAGTCTTGACAAAAGTGTTGAATAGTTTGGTGCATAAAAAACTGACATAATAATTAGCCAGATATCAATAAACATATTATCGGACTATGAAAAGAGATGCAAAAATAAACGACGAACTATACCAACCATTAACAGTAATTTAAATACAATAAAAATAATAAATTTAAAAGTCATGAAATAGAAAACAAAAATAAATAAATAAAAACATAAATGAAAATATTACATTAGATTCTCATTCTCAATAAGATCTTCTGTGAAAAATATATTTTGAACTTTGTACGACACTGCATCGACTGGACAAAGCGTAAAGCATTATTTTCTAATTATTTTGAAAAGTATCAATCGTTACCGCGACCTTCGTGGCAATTCGACGTGCTAACATGTGCAAATTAAAGATAAATTGTTTTTTTCTCATAAATCTCATAAATTTTATAAATGTTGTAGGATTACAGCAGGACAGGTACGTATGCTTTGACCACATGCTAAAAACGGACAGACTGTATATAGACATGTACCTGAAAGGAACGTAAAGAGAATCGACGGGTGAAGCAGAATGAGTTCACGATGGTAGCCAGATGGGTGACAGCCTAAGGCTCTGTGTGTTCTTGTATCCTGCTACAGAATATACATTGTACCACGTGTATTGTAGTAAGGTTGCTGTTTTCGAATTCAATTTTCTGCGTAATATTACGAAATAGATCTTTTCTTTATGTAAATATATCAAAGTGTTTGTTATTTAACATTGAATCACAGATCGTATCGATATATAGCGTTTATTCACAAATTAAAGTTTTGTATATCGCGCGAACTTCCTATCTTTCTCTCATCTCTCTCTTTTCCCTATTTTCCCGGCTCCCTAAGAAAAGGATTCTGCAAAAACGTGCCGTCACGAGATCGCGTATGTGAGTCATCGATATATTCGTCGCCGAATGCTCTGTGACTGCCGTTCTCACGATATGTATACTGTCCCTAATAGAAAGCAATATATATATATTCTTTCCTATGGATCTGGATTAACTTTGTGTTACTCGGGCGGAAAGGTTGCGTCATTAGGCCGGTAGGGTGTTACCATAAAGGCAAATGTCTTTTATAGAGGTATAAAAAATAATTTATATACGTTATATACGTATGTGCGAGAGAGAGATTGTAAATTAAATAATTTTCAGAAATATACAGTAGTATGATTATTAATTACAATATAGTTATGATTATTGTATGTAACTTATCGATGTTGCTGTAGAAATACACTGTAAAAAACATTTTGCTATAAAATTACAATTAGAAAAAAGAAAGAGAAAGAGGGAATGAGTAATATTGAGGTCAACAACAATAGTTGTACTTTTCCAAACAAATTTATACAAAAAAAATAACATTACGCAATGTGTTTTAACATTTGTAAATTTACACGACATGTATATGTATTAACACACTTTTAACACACATTTTTTTACAGTGTATGTAATCTCACACGTACAAGAGACAGAATCTTGTTTGAACTTATTAAAGTGTTGCACAAATTAGCAATTATAAATCTGTCGTAGGATGCATTGCGTGTTTTATCAACGACGAGCGTAGTGAAATAGATCTTCCGTCAATACGTGACAAATCACGAGCATATTGCAATGAGTTTTAATTTAGACTGACGCGTTTGCGACAAATGTATGTATATACGAATTACTTACACAGAGAAACGATCAAATCACAAATTATTTGTTATAAAAAATATATTATTGTAAATACATATTGTTAAATAAAGATAATAATGTTAACGCTAGCGGATTTTAATTGCAATAAAAAAAATATGTGAAAATAATATGTAGCAATATTTCTGTCAAAGTGCGCAGATATGTGTATATGTATATATATATATATATATATATATATATATATATACATATATATATATATATATACACATATATACACCTATATACACA
>NW_018020727.1:360439-417326 GCF_002006095.1 Pseudomyrmex gracilis
ATATTATTGTAAATACATATTGTTAAATAAAGATAATAATGTTAACGCTAGCGGATTTTAATTGCAATAAAAAAAATATGTGAAAATAATATGTATATATATATATATAAAAGTGCGCAGATATATATATATATATATATATATATATATATATATATATATACATACACACATATACATATATATATACACATATATACACCTATATACACATAAATATATACATATATTAATTATGTGTAGGTAAAATGAGTAATTACTCTCACGTAATTAATATTATTATATAATTTATTTGAATTTAAATAATCATTAATTATATATGTATTGTTATTGTGATAATAATTTATGCTTAAATACGAAAAATATTATTAGGACAAGAAATATGTCTGCAATATTTTTGAAATATATAATATATATTGTGTTATAATATTGCAAAATTATTTTGCAGCACTTCCTATAGAATAATATAATTATTGCTATTCTATTTCTGCAATATTTGTAATATATTGCAACATTCTTGCAATATTCCAACAATATTTCGTGTTATAAAGGATACATAGTTAGAAATAAAACAGACAGCGTCTCTCTAATTCCCACACACACGTATCATGGCGGTGTAAAAGGTGGAATTTAAAGGGATTTGGCGGTTGCGTGTGCATTCTGGAAAGGTGTGCACTGTGAAATGCAGCCATGGTGTGCCGCGATGGATATTGGATATGGATGATGGGGTAGCAACGCGCGCTCCTCGCACACGATGGGAAGAGCGGGGAGGAGTAGGCGACTGCGGGGTAGCAAAGCTAAGCCAGTAATGCAATAACTTGAATAGAGGGGCACGCAGGCAGAAAGAACATAACCCACCCCTGCGAACATCCCTTTCCCTATCTTTCTTTCTCTGTTCCTCTTACTGTTTTATTGTATCCTTCTTTTTTTCTACGCTTCGTTTTGAAGCACGAGTACGTACGAATTCGCGCGCGTATAACTACTGACGTAGTATACGAATCGTGGGGTTCGAGGGTGGCGGCGAGGTTCTTCACCCTCCGACTGGAAAGGTACCCTTACATATAGTTGGTCACGCTAAAAGGCTTTTAGCTCACTCGTTCACCGTTATTGAATCTCGCTCGACGAAAGCTGAGTAATAACTAAGGAATCGTTTTCGTACGTTTGCTAGATGCATCTTTGCATCATGATCTTGGGATTTTGAAAAAACAACGATGTCTAATATCATTCATCAAGAATAAGAAAAAAATTGAGTTTCTCGTAAAAAAATTGAGTTTCTTAAAAATCAAGATAAAAAGATAAGATTAAAATAAAAATATATATTTTAGACAAAAAAATGTATATTTTGTATATATTTCTGAGAGTATAAATAAACGTAGATATTTAATTATAGGTTTATTGATATAATACACACAACACACTCACACACACATTTATACATATTATATACATAAAAATATAAAACTATAAGTATATAAATAAATATAAATAAATATATAAGTAAATTATATAATATATAAATATATATAAATTAAATATCTAATATTTTAATTCAACTACACTGTCCAAATCTGACCTATGCAATTACATCGGGATAATTTTAGTTTTTACCCCAAATTTTGATAAGAGTTTTAACTGAAATGAAAAATTTAAAAAGTTGGTGTTTTTGGTCTGGTATAATACTTAACGACGCTTGTATCACACGAGAAATACTTGCGTAATTGTGTGGTAGGATACGTTTATACCAGTGTAATTAAGGATTAATATATAAATTCTATATATTATATTATTATAATATATTATATATAAATATATACATATATATGTATATAGAGTTGTATAACACCAAGCACACATTATGTCGTAAGTACACACATTATATTACAGTGTCTCTAATGAAACTTAGAATTAGTGACGCGATTGACTGTACCTGTACACGGGAGGGTAATCGCGAGAGTTAAACTCCACGACTTGGGAACGAACGGGAAGTTGAGACGGGGGTTGGTCGAGTGCTTTCCCGGTCAAATACATAGGAGAAAAAGGACAGGACGAGCGAGATGAATGAATGGCTTCCAATCTGTTCCATCCCTTTGTTAGAGTGGCTCGTGCCGCGTGTGCAAATCTACCCTTGTTTTACCCTTCTCTTACCTTCCAATTCCCCTGATCGCCTCTGCGGATCCCGCTACTGCGCACACGCCTCACACCTGAGCACAATAGGCGACCTATTTTATATTCTCTCCCTTTAATTCTTCTTCTTCTCATACTTAAATACTGATATATCGAGTCTTCACATCCGCATGTATTTTATCTTCAGTTTTTACTTCTCTCTCATTCCACCACATATATTTCCTTAACAAGAAAAATAAAACAAAGCAGCTTATCGTTATCAACGTATGCAAAACTGAACAAAAGTGAGAGCACTCACGTAAATAAAATTATACTGCGCATATACTCTGATGTGTATATATGTACTTTGTATATTGTATTTTTTGATGGAAAACTATGTGTGGCGTAAAAAAGAAAGAAAAAGAGAGAGAGAGAGAGAGAGAGAGAGAGAGAGAGAGAGAAAGTAGGAGTGAAAGAGAGAAAAAAGTGAGATTAATTTTTTCAAGTTGAAAAGTTTGAAATGTGAGATAAACTTTACATTGAAAGATTTTAATTATTCTTTATTATATGTTTCACGCGATTGATATTTTCATACGATAATGATTTACTACATCGGCGCTTTTTTCGCTTGTATACTTACATGTAATAATGGACTTATCGTCAGTCTCAATTTTGATAGTAGCATGTCTCATTTCATGATTATTCACATAAATTTCGATAGATGTGGGTCCACATGTACCTCAAAGACTATTTTAGTTTGCGTGTACCTACCTTAATAGCTCGTAGGTGCGCCCCAATGATAATTATTAACGAACATGCGGGCGCTGCGGTGGGAATTTCTCATTCAATTTAAGTGTAATTGTTTAATTGAGGATCTCTCTCCATCGCCGAGACACATAAGCCGCACAAATTGATCGTTTACAGACCCGCTTTTGTTTGTAGCCACATTTTTGAAAATTTCTCAACATAAAGAATACTGTCTACAACAATTTATTATTTATCATTATGTTACATTTACGCACAACTGTTTTTTAATATTTTTTTCTTAATATTTATTTTATATTGTATATATATATAATATATGAAATGTTTACAAAGTTTTTAAATTGGAACATAGCGCTTTTATAGCCATGGCAATTCGCTGTAATTCTATTATAAAATAAATCTTAGATATCATCATTTCTGTGAACACGAGAGAAATGTTACAGGAAAAAAAGTTGCGCAATAAAAAAAACGACACAAGGTTGAATTCACCATAATTTCTCGAAAAGAAAGAAGAAACAATATGTGTGTGTGTGTATATATATATATATATATTTATATATTATATATATTTATATATTACGAGAGAAAGGTCGTTTTTCCATGATCTCTGGTGCCTTGAAAGATATAAGAGTAACAGGGGTGAAAATCGTGCCACGTGGCCCGTGTACTCCAGGATACATAGGGGAGAATTCGGACCGGTATTACTACGCTGGACCCTGGCAAACGTGAGTTACCTTTACTGCGTTTGCTATTCTCCATTGTGCATGACTACGATACGGGACCATGCAAGGGAGGCTGCGAGAGAGATCGCATGAGTCATATCGAGGCGAGCTTCGTTTTCACATTGGCGTAGAACACGTTTTCCTGAAGAAAACTCCTATCTTCGAAATCATAAATGTTTCATTAAAATAATCCGTTATTTTCATTATAATATATATATATAGTTTTACAAAATATACAAATATATCTAATGACACTTAATTTCTTTAAAAACAGATTTAGAAAGAAGAATAAAGAAGGAAAATTTCTTTTTATAATTCGAAAGTGTTCTCTAATTTCACTCGCAAATATAATATGTACGAACATAAAGTTAAGTCAAAAGAGAGAGAAAGCTGACAGAATTACATTAAATATTAATAAAAGTTGTCGCAAACATATATATATATATATATATATATATGTACATATGCCTTACCATACGTCTCACCTACTTACGTCACTGTGCTTGAGCAATGCATCAATCCGGCCTGCATCTGTATGTATTTACGCTTGGGAGAGAGAGCGGGCGGACATAGGAGGGAAACCCTTATGTGACATCATCCCCCACGCGCTGCGCGCCCGCTTCGTTTCGCTGGCTGACTTCTGTCGCCTAACTCCAAAACACCCCGTGGATTCTGCCATCTCCCTTTATCTTTAATCTTTATCAATCCATCCATCCGAGTCGCCGAATCAAACGCGCGGGCACGATCACTTTGTGTGAGATAGAATGCGAACGCTACCGCGCATTATTCACGACCGATAACACCTTTGACTCGCCCACTTCTTTCGCCGACTTACCTTCTCTTCTTATTTTGTTTTGCGTATTTTTTAAACAATTCATTTTAGATGATAATAAAGGAATCGCTCAGTTAAAACGCGGACTTTCTTCATTTTCAAATACATGTTTTAACTTTTCTGTATGTCAAAGTTTTGGAAAAAGCTATAACAGTAATAACAAGTGACAAAGTTATAATTAAATTCTAGAAATATAACTTCAAGTTGTTTTTTACATAGTTTCTTTCTGTCTCCAAAATTAATTAACTGAATTTTTTATTGAGAAATTTATGCGTCCTTACAACGTATTTTCGCGAAATTGACCAATCATGTTGTTCAAATCGGTCAATCAACCAATGTGATTAGCGACCTGTGGCTGCGTCTTAAAATCTATCTACATAAAGGCCATTCTACATAAGACGCAGACGCAGGTCGCAGGCCGCTGCTCTCGAGAAATTGACCAATCACGTAAGTCGATTAGCTGATTTGACAAACGTGAATGGTCAATTCCGCGAGATCAGCGTCCTGCGACCTGCGTCTGCGTCTTATGTAGAATGATCTTAAGACGCAGACGCAGATCGCAGGACGCTGATCTCGAATTGACCAATCACATAAGTCGATTGGCTAATTTGACAATCGTGAATGGTCAATTCCGCGAAATGTAGGACGGGCTTGGTGCTTTTGTTTTATATTATAGTTAATATTTTGATAATTTGATAGCGATATAGTTGCATATTTCATATAATATTCGAACCATGTAACTCGTATTAGGCTGGATCCTCATGGAGACACCGGCGCTATTGACACCGAGCGTT
Source organism: Pseudomyrmex gracilis (assembly GCF_002006095.1). Lineage (NCBI taxonomy): Eukaryota > Metazoa > Arthropoda > Insecta > Hymenoptera > Formicidae > Pseudomyrmex > Pseudomyrmex gracilis. The sequence continues at coordinate 365,656 of NW_018020727.1, forward strand.
GATTGATGAAAAGCGAGTGGTGAGGGTAAATGGTAACCCTCATCACTCTCGCTTTTCACCAATCAACGCTCGGTGTCAAAGCGTCTATGTCTGCATGAGGATCCAGCCTTATGCGCAAGAAGTACTTACACCCATGCTTACACCATGGTACTTTCTCTCTTTGAACTCAGTGTATATATATATACATACACACACACATCACAATACACTAAAACATCATTTATTTTCCCTCTCACTTATCTTCTTACTAGGTTATCTTCCCGCAAAATCTCAAAGTTATATTCCCATTTAGTTTCTCCTCTCTGATTCCCACTCTTACTTCTCTCTCATTCCCCACTCTCGCACTTAGCAGAGCTAACGCTGAGGCGCTGGAAACGGACGGCATAATTTGTAGCAGCCAATCACACTGCAACCGTAATGGAAAACCACCTTTACTCTGCAGCAGTAGTGGTGGAATTCCCTCTGAAAGGAAAATAAGTGAAGTGCTCGCGTTTCATGTGTGGGAAAATAAATGAAGTTTTTCAGTGTATATGAATAAATATATGGCTTCCTTCCTTATGTCAAACATGATCGGAAATATTGTTATGGCCCACTAGCTGTTACAACGCCAAACTGATTGGAGATATTGTGGCGCGAACGCAATTAATAATCTGATTTCAGTGAATTGTTTGAATGTCGTGAAAGATGCCAGCGTTTTTGAAGCATATCGAAGTTGAAAACTTCAAATCTTATAAAGGAAAGCTTATTATTGGTCCTTTGAAGTCTTTTACGGCAGTAGTTGGTCCTAATGGCTCGGGTAGGTTAGGTTATAATGTATATCAACAATATATACATCCGACGAAACATTATTTGACATATTGTGTACATGAACAAGATTGTATATATCTTTTGTCTTTTTTATTCATAACAGGAAAATCCAATTTCATGGATGCTATTAGTTTTGTTATGGGTGAAAAAACTAGCAGTCTGAGAGTTAAAAGATTCAGCGAACTCATTCATGGTGCATCTATTGGAATGCCAGTAGCTCGAAGGTAAAAATCATTTCATATAGATTCTTTTATAGATTTTCACAAAAGAATTTGTAAGATTAGTCTATATAATATATAGTGAAGACATTAGTCTTTATATAATTCATTCTTTTTACTGTATAAAAAAAAGATACAAACTTTATGTTTGAAATAGTGCCTCAGTAACAGCTGTATTTCAACTGGAAGATGGTACTGAGAAAAGCTTTATACGTTCAGTACAAGGTTCTTCTTCTGAGCACAGGATAAACAGTAATGTAAGTGCTACATAACTTAATTGATAAAAATACATAAAATAAACAGATTGAAGAATTTAAGAATATTTTGTTCTATAGCTTGTCACTAGCCAAGTATATCTCAACGAGTTGGAACAGCTTGGTATTAATGTTAAAGCAAAGAATTTTCTAGTATTTCAAGGTGCAGTGGAATCTATAGCTATGAAAAATCCAAAAGAACGCACTGCTCTGTTTGAAGAAATTAGTAATTCTGGTGCACTAAAAACAGAATATGAAAGGTAAAATTTTTGTTATCGTCAAAATTAGAAATTGTTAGAAAATTCTTACTCAGACAAAACACATTTGAACGAAGATCTTGTATTAATACTGTTTTTAACTAGATAAGGTTATATTAAGTTTTATTTATAGTTTTGCACTTGTAAGTACGATAAAAATCATATATTTTAGATTAAGGACAGAAATGTTAAAAGCCGAAGAAGAAACCCAATTTTCATATCAGAAAAAGAAAGGAATTGCCGCAGAAAGAAAAGAGGCCAAGTTAGAAAAAGAAGAGGCTGAAAAGTATCAACGTCTCAAAGAGGAATATGTACAATATATTTTTGTTATAATATATATTTACTAGCTATATATAAATTACAATACTTAAATCAGAAAAATGTTTCACACATTTTTTAAGGTTGAAAAACAAGTGGAGTTGCAATTGTTCCGATTATTTCACAATGAGAAGAGTATTGAAAATTTAGAAGTTTCTCAAAAAAAGAAACAACACGAAATTGAAAAAATTGAAAAGAAAAAAGAAAAAGCTGAAGAATTGCTGAAAGACAAAAAGAAAGATGCCTCCAAACTCAGTAGAGATCTTGCTAAAATAGAGCAAGATATCAGAGAAGTGGAAGTGGAAATTACGAAAAAGCGTCCGACGTTTATTAAAGCCAAAGAACGTGTCGCGCACATGCAGAAGAAGGTTGAGTCTGCGCGCAAATCTTTGGCACAAGCGCGTACCGCAGATGAGGCTCACAAAAAAGACATACACGAATTGCAAGAAGAATTGCGACAGGTGGAGGAAGCTAAAGCTGCTTACGAGACTAGTATAGCAGGACAATCGCAATTACAAGGAAGAGATGTGCAGTTGGAAGAAGAACAGGTAAAACAAATTGTGTACAATTTTTGCGATAATTTTGCAAACTTTAAATGTTTAATAATTTGAACAATGTAAGGTACGGGAATATAATCGTTTGAAAGAAGAAGCCGGCAAACAATCCGCTAGATATCTTCAGCTTCTCGATTCTATCAATCGCGAACAAAAATCAGATCAAGACAGACTTGACAATGAAGGCAGAAAGAAGACCGAGATCGAGAACAAGCACAAGCAAAAGGGTCACATGCGAGACGAAGCGCTTAAGCGAGTTGAAAAATTGGAAGAACACATAAAGACATCCGAGACTGCTTTGGAAGATCAGAAGAAGCTTAGAGCTGACTTGCAATCCGATGTGGGCACGTCCAAAGACAAAATTCAAAATTTGCAACGAGAGTTAGAGAGCATTTCGGAGCAACTGGGTGATGCTAAAGTTGATAAGCACGAAGTATCTAGAACTAAGAAGAAAACGGAAATTGTCGAGAATTTTAAACGTCTGTTTCCTGGAGTGGTGTGTTTTTTATTTTTTGTTCTTTTGTTATCTAAGTTTTCTTACAATGCAGCGAGATAAAATGATACATGTGGTTTTCTTTTTATTAGTACGATCGCATGTACAATATGTGTGAACCGATACATAAACGATACAACGTCGCTATTACGAAAGTGCTTGGCAAGTATATGGAGGCTATCGTAGTAGATACTGAGAAAACTGCCAGGCAATGTATCCAGTATCTGAAGGAGCAGTATCTCGAGCCGGAAACGTTTCTTCCGCTTGATTATATACAGGCTAAGCCGCTGAAAGAACGACTTCGGTGAGCAAACCTGACTAAATACTTATTGTGTAATTATTTAAATAAAAACTAGCATACAGTCGTCTTGCGAATTTTATATAAATAACAATTGTACAATTGATTTTGCAGTAATATACAAGAACCAAAAAATGTGAAACTGCTATACGATGTACTGCATTTCTCACCAAAGGACATTGATAGAGCAGTTCTGTTTGCGACTAACAATGCTCTTGTATGCGAGACACCGGAAGATGCAAATAAAGTAGCGTACGAAATGGATAAAAAGACTAGATATGATGTAAGTATATACATAATATGCATATGAAACTCGTACTTGACACCTACAGAAAATGATAATGATCATAATGACATGCAAAATGTACAGCATATGAAAATACTTGCAGTGCGTCGCGTTAGATGGCACGTTCTATCAAAAGGCCGGAATAATATCCGGCGGCAGTTTAGATCTAGCCAAAAAAGCAAAGAGATGGGATGAGAAACAAATGTCTCAGTTAAAGGCGCAAAAGGAAAAATTAACTGAAGAACTAAGAGAATCATTAAAAAAATCACGTAAAGAATCAGAATTGAACACAGTTGAATCCCAGATACGCGGTTTGGAGACTCGCTTAAAGTATAATAAAAGTGATTTGACTGCAACGGTAAGCATTACTTATTGCTTGCTTAAGGCTGTTTATAATTTTTCATAAAACATTTGTTATATGCAGCAAAAACAAATTGCGGATCTTGAAGTGGAGCTAGACAGTTTGCAAAAAGAATTAAACATGTTTGGTGTAAGTTTCAAAATATTATATATATATGTATAATTTTTGTACCTGAAAAAGATTTTACATTTCTTGGATATGTGTACAGCCTGCAATAGCTGCTATCGAAAAAACTATGGCTGAGAGGGACCAGGAAATACAAAATATCAAAGAAAAAATGAACAACGTTGAGGATGATGTATTTGCTAGTTTTTGCGAACAAATAGGAGTTTCCAATATCCGTCAATACGAAGAAAGAGAATTGAGGTAGAGAAGTAATACGTAACGATACGTAATTTATATGTTTTGCGTTATAAAATCAAATATTAACTTTTATTTTCAAGATCGCAGCAAGAAAGAGCAAAGAAAAGAATGGAATTTGACAACCAATGCAATCGCATCTACAATCAATTAGATTTTGAAAAACAACGCGACACAGAAAGTAACAAGAATAAAATTTTATATTGTAAAACGTTTACCTCCACGAAAACAAGTTCTTCTAAATTCTACACACAAACGCACGCACACACACACACATATTTATATATTCGTATATGATTATTATATATTTATCTATTTTCATACTTTTCAAGATAATGTTTTACGTTGGGAACGAGCGGTTCAAGATGCAGAGGACAAACTCGAGTCCGCGAAACAAACCGAATCTAATCAAAAAGCGGAGATTGATCACGATGAACAGCAAATGGAGCAATTGAAATCGTCGCGCAATGCCAAGAAAATGGAAGTCGATCAGAAGGAGGATGAAATCGGTAAAGCCAGACGTGAAGTAGGAACTATCGCGAAAGACATTCAAGCGGCTCAAAAGCAATTAAATGCAATTGAAACAAAGATAGAACAGAAGAAAGCCGAACGACACGCTATTTTAATGCAATGCAAGGTTTGTCTACCCTATTAATATTAATTACTATTATCAAATTCTGTGTTACAGTATACTTTAATTAAATTAACGTGTGTATTTACTAATATTTAGATGGAAGATATTGCAATACCCATGTTACACGGAAATATGGAAGATATTGCAGGTGAAACTAGCACAGCTAACGGAAATGATTCACATAACGATACGTCATCGGTGAGCACGCAGCAGCAGTATGAGCGCGAAAGAAGAATTACTATAGATTACGCATTTCTACCGGAAAATTTGAAGGATATTGACGAGGATGATATCAAAAAAACGACCGACAAGTTAACAAAGATAATCAATGACTTGCAAAGTACGATACAGCGCATACAAGCACCAAACATGAAGGTTTGTAACAAATTATGCTGTGATGTGAACGTAATATCGACATGAGATATGTAAAACTGTAACTAAAAGAATTGTTTTACAGGCAATTCAAAAATTGTATCTGGCTAAAGAGAAGTTACAGGAAACCAATGAAGAGTTTGAGCAATCTCGTAAGAAGGCGAAGAAAGCAAAGACGCAATTCGAGAAGATAAAGAAAGAACGACACGACAGATTTATGGCTTGCTTCGAACATGTGGCTAACGAAATTGATCCTATTTACAAAGTGTGACTTAATACAGTTAACTGAAAGAAAACTTTACATGTTTACACAGTAATATATGTAATCGCTATAACTTCGTTTCAGAGTCTAGCAAAAAATCAATCAGCTCAGGCGTTCCTTGGACCAGAAAATCCTGAAGAGCCTTATTTAGATGGCATTAATTACAATTGCGTAGCTCCAGGCAAACGGTTTCAACCTATGTCCAATTTGTCCGGTGGAGAGAAAACAGTTGCTGCACTGGCTTTGCTATTCGCAATTCACAGGTTCGTACGCAAAAATACAAAAAGTAAATTGAGATTACATGTAAACTCTCGAATATAACAATCATCTACATTCATTTGTTTGTGTACATTCAGTTTCCAACCTGCGCCATTTTTTGTCTTGGATGAAATCGACGCCGCTCTTGATAACACCAACATTGGAAAAGTGGCAAGTTATATTCGCGATAAAACAAGTTCGTTGCAAACAATTGTTATATCATTGAAGGAAGAGTTTTATTCGCATGCAGATGCACTTATTGGAATTTGTCCAGACGTAAGAAAATTATTTTATCATTAATTTACTTAATACATTGTATATAACATTAATATTTCTATTGTATTTTTTTTATAAATTTTAGGTTGGCGAATGTTTGGAAAGCAAAGTTATAACACTCGACCTGACTACATATCCTACGCACATTAACTAATAGACATTTATTATTTAATGTAGATCATGAACTTTTTCTATATTTTTTGTGTTGGACAACTTTTAATTTGTATTTTTGAAGAATAATTAATAAAAATTAACGTAAAACATCAATATAATCAATTATATTCTTTTAAAAGTTTACAAGATACTTTATATATTATATTGTATATATATGTATGAATAAGTAAAACACTTAAAAAAGAAAAAAGAAAAATATCTAAGACTAAGATATACAACGGTTTGCAATTTGTTTGCCTTTGAATGAAAACAACTATTGTTTATAATTTTCTATCATTATAATTTATCTTACTGTGGCATAGAAGAAACGGTTGTTGCCTCTCGCACCCATATGTATCTATATGAAATTACAGGAGCGATCGTGTTGGCTGCGCGCAAAGAGATGGTCGTGAGAACTACTATGTACTCAAATCATTTTGCCACTGCGTTTAGTAGCGATCACTCACAAAACAGCAAAGTATAAGCAGTTTTTACCTAGCATTAAACAGATTATATCTTTTAGTACTTTAGAATATACTTATCGTTTTGCAGTTTACTTATTGTTTTCAATTTTTCCGTTTCTATTTTGTACCGTAATAATTTCGTTCCATGAAAAATCCAGCTTTATTCAGTTGGAACCGCGACCAAAAAAAAAGAAATTGAAACGGAAAGCTACATTTTAATATTTCACTGCCGCGCGCGGTAACGTAAAATCTATATTGCGTTCAATTTGAGAAGAAAATTTTACTGCGCATAGGAGAAGAAAAGCGGTCAAAGTAGAGATAAAGCCCCTTGCACAATGGACGGAATAGCGATAGCGATAGAAATATAACACAGTTTTAAAGAGTTTATATTTATAAATAACGGTAGGAACAGCGGAATCTAACGTACAAAAATACACATGTATCAATGCAGATCAGAAAACAGAATAAGCAATAACGATAAAATTTCCGACGAGTTGGAATTCTGTGTCTATTGCTTATCGCTATCACTATTCCCTCGCATTGTGCAAGAGGCTTAACATTGCGTGCTATGGGATTAAGGCCATTGCACATGGCAAAAGTTTAGACGTAGTCGTAAGGTCGTAAGCAAATCGACCAATCGCTGGTCAGCATTTCAGCTAATGTAAGATAACACTGGTTTGTAATTGGTTAAACTGTTTACGACCTTAAGAGCCGTCTACAATGGAGAGTTGTAGGCCGTAATAGTAAGAAATTGACCAATCACAGACAAAGTACAGAAGAATAATCGATTGTGATTTGTCAATTTCTTACTGTTACAGTCTAAAACTTTCCATTGTAGACGACCCTTTAGTGGAACACTTGCTGACAGCCAATGGATGTGAAGTAAGAAGATTTCTTAAGAGCCATCTACAATGGAGAGTTGTAGGTCGTAATAGTAAGAAATTGACCAATCACAATCGATTATTCTTCTGTACTTTGTCTGTGATTGGTCAATTTCTTACTATTACGGCCTACAACTCTCCATTGTAGACGACCCTTTAGTAGGGAAGGTGCGTGAAACGGACGAGTTTTCAGGTTTGTTCGCGTCGCATGTCCCAACATGCTCCTACTCGCCCCAATATACGAGCAGAAAAGTTAAGTTTATTAAGGAATATGTAATATTGTAATATATATGCATAAAGTATCTTCTGGAAATTCAATTTGATTCAATTTAATATTCCGAAATAGAGGAAAAATGGGTCCACCAAAACGTTTTAAAAAAGACAATAGTAAGTACTCTATGTTTTTATTTTTTTGTACAAAGTGTACGTGAAATTTTTCATTCTTTTCCATTTTTTACTACTATATGCTGTTTATGTGTTACATTCATCGTTATGTATTACACAAAATTGTAATTATATCTTTAGTTTTACTTTTGTATATATTACATATTCGCAAAATAGCAATATTTGTTAAAGGTAAAGGCAAAGGTAAACGTAAAGATGATTTTGATGAATATCATGACGAAGATTCAATAGATAGCAATGAAGCAGATGGTGTACCAGATGCTGCAAAAAGTGACATAGAAAAGCATGATGAGACTGCAATCGAAGATGAGTTTGGAGCTAAAGATTATCGGTCACAAATGATTTTAAAGCCAGACAGTACAAGTAGACCATTGTGGGTGGTAAGATTAAATACATCTATACTTTTGATTACTTATACAATAATAGAAACAAATCTATTTTTCAGAGATTTTTATGCCTCATTGTGTAAAACATTTCAAAAAGTCACATAGGTCTGTACTAATTACTTTCTGATGTAATGCTTTGTATTTTTTTATAGGCACCAAATGGACATATATTCTTAGAATCTTTTTCTCCTGTATATAAACATGCCCATGATTTTTTGATAGCTATATCAGAACCTGTATGCCGACCAGAATATATTCACGAGGTATAATTAAAAGTGTGATAAATAAGAAGCAATTATAACTATATAATACATACGTACTTACCTCTTTTTTATATTTTAGTATAGGCTTACTCCATATTCACTGTACGCTGCAGTCAGTGTAGGGTTACAAACACAAGATATAATAGAATATTTACAAAGATTGAGCAAGACCAGCATTCCTGATGGTATAATCGAATTTATCAAGTTATGTACATTATCTTATGGAAAAGTAAGTAAAAAGATACTTGCGATACGTGCAACAAATCACATTTTATTTTTATCCAGAAAAAAATTTAATAAGATAATGTATACATTTTGCACAGGTCAAACTTGTTTTAAAACGCAATAAATATTTTATCGAATCGCCATTTCCTGAGGTGTTGCAAAGATTACTAAAAGATCCAGTAATTCAAGAATGTAGATTGAGAAAAATTATGGAAGATACACAAACTGATATTATTACAAATGTTCAGCCCAAGTTTAAGACTCCTCAGGTCTGTAGAAATATATATGCGCTAATTTATTGCTTTCAGTAATAAAATATGTAGTTTCTTTTTTTGTTTGAACATAGTTTGGAGCAAAACCACTCGTCAACACTACTGTACCTAATAAGCCAAATATAGAAACTGAATCTGATCAGATATTAGCAGAAATAACTGCCATTCCAGAAGATATAACTGCTTTTTATGACAAAATGGATAAAGAGGACGAAGAAGATGAAGAAGATCAAGAATTGAAAACAGTTAGTTTTGAAGTAAATCAGGTATTTGTTTGTTCTCATATTATAAATATACATATGTATTGTTAATACATTTTATTGTACACTTAAATTTTTGAAACAAAACAGTATGTGTAATACTTGTGTATAATAATTGCTTGTTTTTATGTCAAAAAGGAAAAAATTGAAGTTATACAAAAACGATGTATCGATCTAGAACATCCTTTATTGGCAGAGTACGATTTTCGCAATGATACTATAAATCCAGATATAAAGTAAGACCGTAATGACAGCGTATACACTGTATATAAGTTATACTTATATGAAAACTAAACAAAATGTAATTGTTTCAGTATCGATTTAAAACCATCAGCCATATTAAGGCCTTATCAAGAGAAAAGTTTGCGGAAAATGTTTGGTAATGGACGAGCTAGATCTGGAGTTATAGTCTTACCTTGCGGTGAGTTTAATAAAATTTCTAGTAGCTTATATTACACACACACAACGTAGACAGAAAAAGGAACTTCCGTGTGTATAATTCACACACACACACACGAAATACATGTTAATCATTTTTAATTTTTTTGAGTATAGGCGCAGGTAAAAGTTTAGTCGGAGTTACAGCTTGTTGCACAGTACGCAAACGCGCCATAGTATTATGTAACTCCGGCGTGTCTGTGGAACAGTGGAAACAGCAATTTAAAATGTGGTCTACCGCTGATGATTCAATGATTTGTCGATTTACTAGCGAAGCAAAGGATAAACCTATGGGTTGCGGTATATTGATAACCACGTATTCCATGATCACGCACACTCAGAAACGTTCGTGGGAAGCTGAGCAAACAATGCGCTGGTTGCAAGAACAGGAATGGGGTATTATGGTTTTGGATGGTAAATTTTATTATTCGTATCGCAATTAGCTAGCAAACTATGTAATGCGTTTTTTTATATATTAATTGCGCCACTTGTTTATTGTTAGAGGTGCACACTATTCCCGCAAAAATGTTTCGTAGAGTGTTGACCATTGTTCAGTGTCACTGCAAGTTGGGTTTAACAGCGACCCTCTTGCGAGAAGATGACAAAATTGCTGATTTAAACTTTTTAATCGGTCCTAAATTATACGAAGCCAACTGGTTAGAATTGCAAAATAGAGGATTTATCGCAAGAGTGCAGTGCGCAGAAGTTTGGTGTCCTATGACGCCGGAATTTTACAGAGAATATCTCAGCTGCAAAATGAGCAGAAAACTGGTTATTAATTTATTGTGATTCTTGTTATTGCATATGCTTACGCACACGTACAATATTCCGTTTTAATACACATTACTTCTAATTTCAGTTGTTGTATGTGATGAACCCAAACAAGTTTCGTTGTTGTCAGTATTTAATTCGGTATCACGAACGGCGCGGAGATAAAACAATTGTTTTTTCAGACAATGTGTTTGCACTGAAACATTACGCTATTAAAATGAATAAACCTTATATTTATGGCCCTACTAGTCAAGTAAGTGTAAAAGTGTATATTAGCATCATCAAAAATTAGGCAAAATTATATTTCAAAGATATATTTTGTTTGTCGATATTATTTGTGTTGTACGTTTGGTTTTTTTTTAGAGCGAAAGAATACAGATTTTGCAAAATTTTAAATTTAATATGAAAGTAAACACGATATTTGTGAGCAAAGTAGCAGATACTTCTTTTGATTTACCAGAAGCGAATGTTTTAATCCAAATTTCGTCGCATGGTGGATCTAGAAGGCAAGAAGCACAACGATTAGGACGTATTCTTAGAGCTAAAAAAGGTACAAGATATTTTAGTTGAATATAAATTTATTTATATTTATATTTTAAATATATATTTATATATATATATATATATATATATGTATTTTTCAATTAAATTATGATTACAATTATAACGCTCGTAGGAGCAATTGCTGAAGAGTATAATGCGTTCTTTTATACACTCGTATCGCAAGATACGATGGAAATGAATTATTCTCGGAAGCGTCAAAGGTTTCTTATAAATCAGGGATACGCATATAAAGTTATCACAAAACTCGCTGGTATGGATGAGGTAGGCGATAATGTAATTAATATCTTGCTTTTTTTTTACTACTGTACTTTACTTTTTAATGATTGGTAATGCCAATTGGCATTCTCCAAGGATAATTTGATGGGTAAAATGTTACCTTGTATGTAAGGTATATTATGTGTATACTAATCGTCTGTACAAAGAGCGATGACAAAAAATTATTCTCATTTGTCCAGGAGCCGGATCTAATGTATTCGAGCCGAGAAGAACAAGGTCAGTTACTACAACAAGTTTTAACAGCCAGCGACACAGACGCAGACGAGGAAAGAATTCCTGGCGAAGGACCAAGACCAGTAAGTGACTCAAATCCAGGGAATGATGTAGATACAACAGTTTCAAATTACTTATAATTAATATGACATTATTTTAATTACACACGCATACACACGTATATCTATATGTATAATTATTACTAAACATTATTATCATTAAAAATGCAACTCTTACAGATTATACGTAAAACTGGTACCATGACATCGATGTCAGGAGCGGATGATGCTATTTATTACGAGTATAAAAAAGCTAGCTCATCGACGGCGAATAAACATCCCCTCTTCAAAAAATTTAGAACATAAAAAATACATGTATAAGTAGTATCTTTTTTTATCAAATGCGTATATAGCTTATGTATATCTAGTGTTTATTTCAAAATAAAAAAAATTAATAAATATTGCACCGTAGGAAAAAAACGGGCATATTCCGCCTGACGACGGTACAATTGGACACAGTACGATTGCACACCGCAAGATTAGCATACTGTACGACTAATCACGATACGCGATAGGACACGGTACAATTGACAATGGCTGCGTTCGGGGAGCGTGCTATCAGTGCTATTGCGTCATTCTATCTTTGTTTTACATCTAATGAGCAATAAAGATAAAATGATGCAACAGCGCTGATAGCGCGCTTTCCGACGCAGCAAACGTGTATCGTGACCACGAAGTAAGAGGAAGGAGATCGAACTCCGTGATACAAACAAGATAGGATAGGTTACATACACTGAACGTGTACATGTTAGTTGTGTACAGACGGCGTCATTAATTCGAAGAATAGGCGCGGGGATCACATAAAAAGTCCAGTTGATCCAAATATCCATTAGTCCCAAAATCGGGTGTCCAGTTGTGGACACCCGATTGCTACTAGTTAGTTAGTACGGCGCCCGTTGGCGCTACGAGCAACCGCCCCGCTTGCTCTCCGATCCCCGCGCCTATTCTTCGAATTAATGACGCCGTCTGTACATGCACAGTTTTGCAAATGGCGTCCAACCCTAAAAACCTATTTCCTTGAGCGGATTCCCTCCCAATGAACCGTAAAAACCACTTTTTCCATTCGCGCGCTGTCAAATTCGATCTCCTTGCTCTTACTTCGTGGGCTGAATCCTTATGCAGACATTGGCGCTTTGACACCGAGCGTTGATCGGTGAAAAGCGGATTGTGAGGGTTGCCATTTATCCTCATCACTCGCTTTTCACCAATCAACGCTTGGTGTCAAAATGCCAGTGTCTGCATGAGGAGCCTAAAAGAAAAGCAGCAGCAACAAGTGCGTTTGCTTTGGACGTTTATGCGCTTTAAGCATCAGTCCGTCTTTATTGTCTTTAAATGTAGAACAAAGATAGACTGTTGTTTACAGCGCGTAAGCGCTTAAAACGAACGCACCTATAATCTATAATGTGTTCCTTTCTTAAGGGTCGTCTACAATGGAGAGTTTTAGACTGTAACAGTAAGAAACTGACAAATCACAATCGATTATTCTTCTGTACTTTGCCTGTGATTGGTCAATTTCTTACTATTACGGCCTACAACTCTCCATTGTAGACGGCTCTTTATAAAATATCAACATCAACACATTCCGTAGTAATCACAAGTTTCCAAGCAAACCAACCAATCATAACTCACTATTCTAGCTAATGTGTCTAGCTAGTATTAGCTTGTAATTGGTTGAATTAATTAAGTTTTTAGGCTGGTTCTTTTTAATTTAACTTGCACAGTTCGTGTTTTCTTTTTTTCTTCCTATTGAAGAGAAAAGGAAAAAAGATAAAGAGTGCAAGAAGTTCAGCTAAAAGGAACAATAAGCTGTGATTATAGCGGATCGGTAATCACAACACCAAAATCAAACTAGCGATGTCATTCCATCGATTCCTATGTAAGTAAAAAGTATGGCTGAGAAAAGTGCTCATTTGACTGGAACTACATATATCAGACCTTCTATTTTTGAATTTATTGCACAGGAATCGCTTGCCGCCACCTTAGAACAGGCTTTTAAAAAGATTCTTTCGGTACACAATAAGTTATAGTTAAATATTTAGACATTAAACAATTATTTATGCAATAGCAATTATAATTTTATAGCCTGTGTCAGAATTACATATGTATATAAGATTCCGTTACATTTATTTGTCATTTATTTGTAAATCTTGTTATTGGTTTTAGTTTCTTGTATCTTTTAATCCTGAAAGATATGGACATATTTTGCAATGGACGGATGAAGCCTACTTAGTTTTTAATATATTTATCCAAAGATATTATCTAAAAAAGTATTGTAAGTATTTAAATAAGTATTTCTGATATATTTGTTTACTTGTATATAAATATATATGCTTCTAGTTATAAAGCAACTTTCAATGTATATTTTATTATATCTGGTTTTTTCATAACACAGCTGCATCATTTTCTGAAACATTCTATGATCTAAAGCGTGTTTCAGTCCATAAATCTAAACTCCAAGAAAAGTTGTCTTATAAACAACAAGTGTTATCATTAATAATAATTGTGGCGTTTCCATATTTAAAAACTAAGCTGGAACAACTTAGTTCAAAATATATACTTGAAGAAGCAGATAATCAAGGAATATTAAAAGAGGCAAGTTTGAGGAATGAGTATTTCTAAGTATATAACATGAAATATAACTTTTCTATTATTGATACAGAGAAGGCAGAAGTTACTCCGTAAATGCATTATTAAGGGGCACTCAATAATCTTTGTAACATACGAAATACTGAAATTATATAATTACATATTATATATATCTGAAAAGTCAGTATATCCATTGCCCTTACTAAGACTGTTATCTGTTACATTGACGTATGCTGATCCACAGTCTGCTCTCACTATTTCGGAGCTACTACGAAAGATAAAATACAATACATTTACTATTAATGATGGATGGGATATTTTTCAAAGAATAATCACTAGTTCTTTTGAACTAGGAACCTTCTTCTTACAGTTTGTTTCATGGTGGAATCAAGAAAATTATGGTACAAATATTACGAGTCTTCCAGCTCCACCTCCTCCAGAGGTAAAAATAAAACCGAGTTTTTCTGTTTAGCAATTGTTAGGAAATAAATAATTTCCATTTATTAAAAAAAATAAAGGAAAAACAAGTAGTTTTAAATTATATAGTTTGGTAAATTGATCTCTTTAGTTTTATTCTAGTTTTACTTAGATTTTAAATATTTATATTTATATATACACGGAAATTGTATTATTGTATTATTTTAAAATAGATATCAAACGTAGCACAACAATACAAAGGAATTTGTCCAATTTGTTGCAAGTCTCAGCATATACATACAGTACTTACGGTATCTGGGTAAGTTGTTCCAAGTGTTATTATTCTTAATACTGGAAAATATTTTTACGCCCCTTTCATCGTCTCCGATTAACTTAATCGGCCGATTATTCTATTGGAATTGCCAGTCGCATTAATCGTTTAGCAGAATGGACCACTCACGACTGATAATTAATCGCCGATTAAGTTAATCGGAGATGATAAAAACAGGTTATTGATTTAAATTGACAAAGTAAAATAGCAATTAAATTTTTTAGTTATGTATTTTGTTATCATTGCATTTTATCGGAAGTACGGAAAAACAAAAGATGTCCCGTAACACATTATCCTGCCAAAGAAGATGATTTAATACGTTTGTATATAGACTAGTATATTAAATTAGATATGTTTGATATATAGAATATATATATGTTTGAGTACTGTAAAAAAATGTATATAAAATACGAAAAATGTGGAAAATTGGTACAAAACAATTATTTTGGGAATATATATGTAAAATAAAATTGTGTATATTGTGTGTGTGTGTGTGTGTGTGTGTGTGTGTGTGTGTGTGCGCGCGCGCGCGCGCGCGCGCGTATATATACGTACATGTGTATGTACGTACATATGTACATATGTATGTACGAAAAAGAGAGAAAGAAGAAAAACGATTTTTATTTCTCAAAATAACAGATTTTATTTTTCAAGATTTTGTAATATGATAAATGGCAAGGTATTTTATTTATAGCAATTTGTGCTTATATTGCAAGTTTTACAAACTTATATTTCTTCCGACAAAAAGAGAGCTTTGTCATGTTTAGCATAGAAAAAGATTTCTACAATTCTAATAATAACACAGGCCCACAAAAAAAAAATGGTCTGAACTCGAAATGGGAAACATGGTTTCTTACGTATTTTGAGGTGCTGAATCCAAATCTGAAGTCAAAATAGGTTTCCCAGATCGATCTTCTTTAAATTGCGTTTAATCATCAGAAAATCCTGGAAACAAGGTGAACGATTTCATCAAGATATTAAGGAGATTGAGAGACGATATCAAGAATATAAATATGATGACGGACTTCTGCTAAAAGTTGAGGAGAGACATCACTCCAAAAAGAAACAAACGTAAAAGAAATTCTTTACGCAGATCTTTCGAGGATAAAAAAGTACGTAAACGAGCAAAATATTACATAAACTACTTACACAAATAAAGTTCGAGTTAATTGGTTTACTTGACGACAAAAGGCCCACTTTATCGTCTGCTTCCGGTATAGCTGGCTTGGGATACTTAAGTTACTTGACAACGAAAGGCCCACCCTAACGATCGCCTGTTTCGGTTGTAACTAGCATGGGGTACCTAGTTTACTTGAAAATAGAAGGCTCACTTGTTCGCCTGTCTACAATGTAGTGAGCTTGGGTATGTGGTTTACTTGACAACGAAAGGTTCACTCTAACGAGATTATCTGAATGCTTTTCCCTGGTTTCCAGGATTTTCTGATGATTAAACGCAATTTAAAGAAAATCGATCTAGAAAACCCCCTATTTTGACTTCAGATTTGGATTCAGCACCTCGAGATACGTAAGAAGACATGTTTCCCATTTCGAGTTCAGGCCATTTTTTTGTGGGCCTGTGTAATGAAATAAAACGTATATATACTAAGTCACGAAATAATGAATAACATTCCAAAATATAGTCAAATCTCGCTATCTCGAATATGAAAGAACAAAAAGTAAGTTTTATAAACTTTCTGAGGTTTGTACAAATTTATACAAATGTTTCAAGTTCTAGAAAAAAAATGCCTAGAATTGAGACAAAATGTAAATTTGACACTATACTATACATTAGAGTGGAAAAAGAAAGACAAAAGCAAGAAGAAATATCGATGTAAAACCTCTTTCGCGATCTACTTTGAGTTGTAGAGATTTTATTAGTCACACTTTGAATTATAATGACTCGTTTCACAATATAGAGGTTATTTTTCAAATAATTCAAGCCGTAACGATAACTAACTAAAATAACTACTTGGAGATATTATCCTATTTTTCTTTGACATAAAAAGGTTTTCTGTAGGGAATTAACATATTCAAATTGTAGAGATTTTTGAGTTAACACGTTTGAGTTAACGAGGTTGAACTGTAATTTAAATGTCTTAACTGATACAAAATTCTTTACATTCTTAATATAATTTAAACCGCGACAATGAACTAAATATGTACAAGAATTTCTCGCACGCATACACACTACACAAGCCATCAAAAACATAATCTTATCTATGATAGATTATAAAATTAATAAGGCACATTTTTCTCTTAGAAATACAGGTCTAATTGCTTCTAGTAATTTCAAGTTCGCTTTGTATACAAGAAATTGTAAATTCTATATAAATGTTTTATTATTTTTTAAACCTAATATTTATTCAAATATGTCATAAATATGCTAAAAAGTTTAGCAAAGGACAGAAAGCACATTATAAACACCTCAGAATAGTTATAAACATTCTATTTAACAAAGTATATTCACTAAAATAAAACTTTAGTTTTATACGTTCTTTCCTACGTTTATCCAAATATTGAGACTCTTTTGCAAGTCAATATTGAAAAGATACTTTTGATTAATATCTATACACATTACAACACTTATGGACGTGCAAATTGGCTGATAACTGAAAGTGAAATTGTATAATTTTTGTTGATAAGATGTTTACAAATTCTAAATATAAAAAATTGCACTGGTATTAAATTTACAATACACATATGAATCACAGATGAATTAAATTCGACTTTAGAATATATATACAGGATGTCTGACAATTACTTAAAAATCTCTCGTAGGCAGGTAGAAGGAATAAAACTCAAAGTCAAAAAGTCCTGAACCATTTTTTTTCTATTACATATAATAAAGGAGTAGTAATTATTAGCCGCGCGGAGCGCTCACGCACACACCAAGCCTGTGGTTCACTGACACGCGTTCGGCTAAAGGTCGGCGCTAATTGGCCTGATTTATTCAATAATTACTCCTTTATTATATGTAATAGAAAAAAATAGTTCAAGACTTTTCGACTCAGTTTTACTCCTTCTACCTGCCTACGAGAGATTTTTAAGTAATTGTCGGACACCCTGTACATAAATTTAGAGAGAGAGAGAGAGAAAGAAATTACACAAAAAGAAATAGTATACGTATAAAAATACGTTTTATAGATATTTATATATTTAAATATGTTTATATATGTATATATCTGTTGTCATTTTTACCAAGCACTATAATTTATTTAAAAATTGATTCCTGTAGAACTTGTAAATTTACAAAGTTTGAAAAAAAGATTAATAAAAAATAATTTTAAAGAATCTATATGCGTTAGTATTAAAAAACGAACACATTTATATTTAGCACTTGTGCACATTATACAATTTTGTGTGTGTGTGTGTGTGTATATAGTAATAATAAAGTGATAAAATCGATTATTTCTCCTTATTAACATTTAAAACAATTTTTACTGAAACCTAGATATGTACGTATAATGAAATATCTTAATTTTAATTTTTGTTCATGTAAACGTATGTGTATACACACGCGTTCATATAAACAATAATTTTATAAGACTCACATACAATACATATGTATACAAGTCTTCGCTAATTTGCTTTGCAAGAAAAAAGAAACCACTACTGTTCAGCTATTCGCCAGTTACAGCAGTGTAATACGTATGATAAAAGCTTATTTTTCTTTCGAGAAGCGAATTATTGAAGACTTCAGTACATGTTCTCGTTATTTAACTTTTTCTTATTATTTAGTTTTTAATTTAATTGAATCAAAAATTCTGTATTTAATACGCGTCTTTTAATACTGCTTTCTCTTCACATACACACACACGCACACATACGTTACAACTCTTCGAAAAAGGCGACTCTAGCTTTAGTAGATCCAGATTTTACTTTTTTCAGTGTGCTATATTTATTCTCACCGAGTCGTACTTGCTCTTCATGCAGTTGATCCAAGTCGCATTGTTTCTCACCAACTTTCAAAACTTCGATTTCGGAACGCAATTCTCGCAATTGCTCCTGCAAATGTTTACTCTTTTCCCAATAATCGACTCTTTCCTTTTCGATTTCGATCGAGAGTTGATCGACATCTCCATCGGCGATAAGATCATAAGATGTTATGTCAGGTGATAGGTGTTCTCCGTCTAGTTGCAGAGTCTGAAGATCCGCTTGCAAGTCTGGTGGAAGCACTTGCGTCGATGGGAACATATTTGGCACAGGCTATCAAAAAATTAGATACGTAAAAGTCGTAAAGTTACGTATAAAGTTATATAATTTATAAAATAAAAAATATGTATTTTAATTATATATATATATATATATACACACACACACACACAATTATCATACTTACAGGTATTGTAGTAGTGTAGGTATTTCTACTAAGAAATTCTAATAATTTCTCCTTAGCTTCTTTCTCGGCGATTCTTGCTCGTAATAGTTCGTCCTTCAACTTTTCGGCTTCAGCAGCTCTACGTTCCGATTCTTGAACCAGTCTTTCTGTTAACAATTCAGCCTCTCTGGTCTTCCTTTCCAAGTGGACTTTCTCTTCTTCAGTCTTCATGTTGTTTAACCGTATACGCGTAATCTCTTGTTCGGCTTCTGACGCTTTCTGACTCAAAAGCATTGCTTCTTCTTCAGCTACGCGACTTTTCTCGGCTAAAAGATCTGCCGTCTCTTCAGATCTTCTCTACAGAATAAAAAATAATTAGAATATGGCGTGAGAGAATATATCCTTGTAAACAAGATAACAATAATAATCATCATCAACAAAAAATATAAAATTTTCTAATAACGTGTACGAGAATGTATTATTTCACAAAATAATAAAATGCATGTGCTGTATTTATAACTTTTGCATTGTTCTTTGTTTAAGATATCTTACAAGAGCTTCGTTTGCAAGCCGTATTTCTTCTTGATATTGTAAAAGTCGTTGCTCCATTGCAGCCTTCTCTCTTTCCGCCGCTTCTCTCAGTTGCTTTTCTCGTGCTAATTTGTTTCTTTCAATTTGCCTCCTAATAATATCACAAGAATTTTAAAGAAAATAATTTTTATACTATACTATAAATATTGATAAGATTCGATTTAAAATTAGTTACCAGATTAGACAATATATACATATATATGCTCTCTCACTTCAATTATTCTAATATAATACCAACAACAACAATAACAATACAATAATAGACAATATTTACGTTTATATTTACTGATGATAAAGTATACCTTGTAAAGATATGTGTTGACAGAGAGCGTAATATATATTAAATAAATAATTACCTTTAAAATGTTATAAGAGAGGATCTTGTCTAAAACATGTTTAAAAAATGTCACTTCTCCTATAAAATTGACAAAATGGTAGTACATTTTGTTAGAATTGTAATTATGTGATTGAGGAAACAATAATACGAAAACCACATGGTAACGACCATTTTTCTCTGTTTGAGAGACTTCGAGTAATCATTCAATTTAGGAGTCTGTGTAATGTAGGAAAATCTATACTTATTAAACCACTTCAACTTTTACGTTATTAATAGTAAAATAAAAATCTAATATTACATCATTAATTTAAGCAAATCATGTTATATTAGAATTTAACATTATTACTAATATACTAATTACATATTTGTAGTTAACTGGATTTATAAAGCATACAATATAAAACTAAATGATGTCAACTCACACATAATAATATTTGTATTAATTAAAACTAGTTAAACAAATAAGAATCAATCAAAGCATTCTCAATTTAGACACAAAATATCTCAGATATAAGAGATCTTTTTACAAAGGAATATTTTTTTACTTGCCTGGATTTTTCTTCTTTGGCCTGCGCTTTCATCTGCTGAACCTCCATGGAGTCTGGTTTTCGTCGCCTCATGAACAAATCGTGGTTGCCAATACACAGGTCCAGGATCTTAACAAATAACACGTGAGCAGCTTTGTCACTATTATGTTCGTCGAATCCTAAAGCTATCAAACCCTTCACCCAGCTGCCAACATCTGACTGTTTCTTTACCAGTTTATTCATGCGAACTTTCTGCGAGAAGAACACGAAGTTCGGTGATGTCTTCTCCACGGTTTTAATTATGAACTTTTTGTCGTCGAAGCTAATATGACGTATCTCTGACCATGTAAATGTAGTCTTCGGTGCTAATTTATTCTCCTTTTCGTAAATATTCAATCCTAACGACGTCACTCCAAGCCAAAGATTTGTCTCCTTCTTATTCTGTAATATAAAATTAAGCGTTAAGTTTTTTTTTTACAAGATAGTTTTCACAACGACAACTTTTAAATAACGCAACTTTTTTTTAAAAAAGATAAACTATCACTAGATTCTTGCTGTTTCCAACACTCACACTAATAGGAAAATAGTTTACACCATACATATCAAGATCCTGAGCAATCTTCAGATACTCCATTTCCGCTTCGTCTCGAGACATACCACGATGATCGGCATACCAAATTTTTATCCTATCTTCCCACATTTCTGGAGTCATTTGATACTGATCTATAACTCTCTGTGGAAGCAAATCTTCACTGGCGAGCATTCCAGGTCGATATGAAACTTCATCATAATCACCATACTATATACAAATAAAACAAAATTGAAACCTCTCTTCTTATTGGAAAAAAACTCCAAGTTAGGTAATATTCACCTTAATCTTCGTCAGAGTTTTTAAAATTAAAGACTCAGTACAAATTAATTACTACTATTCACTTTGCTACAATTAATATATAAAAAGACAACAATAAATTTAATTAATATTGAATAACATGCAATTACACAAAATAGACACACACATTTACCTTTGCTTGAACAGCATAAGAAGCTAGCAACACAGAAGCTTCAGGTGGACAATAAATGTCCATAGCTAAAATAGCTTGTTTTACTTGCAAAAAAAACAGATGCTGAGTAACTTCTTGCACGAGTTCTTCAGCCACATCCTCAGGATAAAATTTTGCCAGGAACATGAAAGATGTGGTTGGTTGTTGTGAGATACCTTGATCCTGAACTACAATCGATTCAGCATTGTCAACAAATAAATTCAACCTAAGCTATCTAATATTTATTATTATACTCACCTTTTTTATCAAGTTTTAACCAAGAGATAAAACCCTTTGCGTCTTCATACTGAAGTCCAAAATACCAAGTTTCCCTCAATCCTATTGTGCGACACACCAAGTCAAACAAATCTCTGCCTGTTGATCTCCACTGTTTAAATTGAATTTGAATTTATATTTTTTTAAGAGATATGCGTAAAACTATACAAAGCAGCAGAAAAACTATTTTTACCAACCTCGAGATTAAATTCGAGTTCCGCATCTAGAGTGCAGACTTTCACAGGGAAGGATTTCCTAGATTTTTTTCTCCGAAAAGGTGACATTATCTTATTTTACACCGTATTTATTTATTAGCATCGCAAAAGTCGATACGATCGCTGTCGCAACGCTGAACGGAACACAACGAACAATGCGATTTACGCTGGTTATCAAAAAATATCTCGGCGTATCACATTCTTGCGACGTATCCGTTAAGAGAGACAACGACCACGACGACCCAAGCGAGACAAATAACCTCACATATCTATCTTGGAGTACTCTGTCGACACACGACAAAATATGGAATTTCACTGACGCCAAACTTGACCGAAAATCTACTATTTCTTTGCGCGCGTGTTTATGCAATCACATCCTGTTTGCCTCGTTAATTTCATATGTACGCGATCGTCCATTTGTTATTTTCGCAAATTACGCTATTATATACACATACGGATCGAACCAATACAAACACACAAACACATATGTACGCCGTCTTTCGCTTAGATTGGCGGC
This sequence comes from Pseudomyrmex gracilis, assembly GCF_002006095.1. Lineage (NCBI taxonomy): Eukaryota > Metazoa > Arthropoda > Insecta > Hymenoptera > Formicidae > Pseudomyrmex > Pseudomyrmex gracilis. The sequence goes on from NW_018020727.1 coordinate 388,449, forward strand.
CCTTTTCAAATATCAACAAATTACGAGATTTGAAAAAAGCGACAACCTGCGATCTAAAAAATCCCTAGCCAAAACACGGGAATCTCATGTAATTCCCTGCGGGAATTCGGAACGAAATCTTGCTCGTCTCTTATTGCGATTGGTTGATCTCCCGCCCCATACTTTCTTCCGTTCCGACGTTTCGGTCTGCCCTACTTGCGTGTGCCTCTTGTATACATCTTTGTAGTTTACGGCCATAAAGCCATTTTTATTTATGTGGCTTGTGACAGAGTTCGCGGTGTACGAGTTGATCGCTTTTAATAAGTGTCTGCGATTCATTTTGAGAGAGATGATTGATCTAGGAGAAATGTACTGTCTCGCGGTATAATGCGGCTCCTCACTGCATATAATTTGTGAGATATTCACGTGCATTTGTAAAAAAAAAAACATTTGTATAACGTGCCAGACCTCGATCGTCGCGGTGGAATACGATTCTTCCGAGTGATCAGAATAAGATGGATCGTCGCCAAAAGGTAAGTTGCTCCTAGAACGAATGCACAATGAGTATATCACGTATTATCACTCTTTCGTTACGATACATTTGCTCGTCAGTATAAAAACCTTCGACTACAATGGACTTTGAAAGTATCCGAAACAACCTCAAATTGGATTTGCGCCTGTAACTGCTTGAAACGGATAATTACTAAATAATGTACGATTCGATTATTTACACATTTCGAGATGATTAGTGCCTTTGAAGCGAAGACTCGTATCAATATGCGGAACAATCAGTGCGACGAAAGCTTGACTCTGTTTGAATTGAAAATTTATATTCTTGGTTAAAAAATTACTTTTTATCAGATGGTCGTGATTTCTCAACAGCCAAAAATCAAAATTGAAGAAGAGGATGACGACGATGTGGAAAAACTGAGACTGGCTGCCCTCAAGACAATGGGAATGGGAACAAAGAAAGACACCTCACAAAAAAAATTGGTAGTATTACAAATGCAGAAAGTTTTACCGCAAACTACTCATTCTTGTTTTCCTCGATATAAAAATCAACGGCCTACAAAGAAAAATATGTATTACAATAGGGCACAACAAAGACAAAATGGCGTAAGTTTTTATTATTATTTTATTATTAATATTATATATATATATATATATATATTATTTTTCTAGAAAAACATACTAAGCAAAGTATATAATTTTTACAATAAATTGTTACGCAACATTCTCACAGTTTATCTATCTATGTTTTATATTTGCAGAATGTTTATTATCCAAGTCCTCGTAATCCAAACTTGATAGCAATAGTACCAGTAGATGAGCCTTCTCCGCTTCAACAGGCCCAACCAATGTATCCTATTGAACAGGCTGAATCTTATCCTCAGGATCAAGGTAGATTTATCGTACTTCTAGACAAAACAATTGCACTTTATTCTTGATGATTGTGTCTATTTTTTAACAATCAAATGTTTTAGAAACATCCAAATTCTGTCGTTTCAAAGACAATGGAAGTGCTTCCGAAGAGGAAGATACAAAAGAAGCAAAAACTATTATAACCTCTTCGAAAACAGAATCATCTGTAGCAGATGAAAAACAGCAAGAATTTTTAGAACAAATAAGGCAGGAAGAATCTACGGAAAATCTGCAAAAAAATGGAGATGATCAAAAGGAAGAAGACTCTAACAACGACGATGATGACGATGATATAATTTTAATGGCTGATCTCGAGGAGGAGGACAGTTTAGAACGTTTAATGGACGAGATGGAGAAAGAAATGAACGATGGAAATAAGTCATCAGAAAAAAGAGAGAAGAAATTGAGTAAAAATGAAAACAAAGAGACAATAAAAAGCGACGAAGGAAACAAAATTCTCGATCAAAGGACTACGAGATCAGATGAAAGCTTGGTCAAAAAAGAGAGAAATAATACGAGTATTTCCTCGCTTTTAATCACAAGTGGCAAGAACGACAGGAGATCAATTTCTCCGCATGTAACAAACCGAGGTGGTCAAAAACGCAAGTCTTTATCACCAAGATCACGATCACGAAAGAAATCACCGAGAAGATCGCCCAGGAGATCCCCCATAAGGCAGCAAAAGAAATCACCGCGGGAATCGACGAGATATAGATCATCACCTCGAAGATCGCCGTTATCGCGATATTCACCCAGACCTAGATTATCACCTAGGCCTTCGCCACGTCGATCTCCGAACAGAACGAAGAAATCACCACTCAGAAAGTTGTCACCGAGAGGTAGATCGCCTAGGTTTTTGTCGCGTTCCAGATCGCCCCGGTTGCACAGATCGCGGTCGCCGAGACGATCAAAATCACCGAGGTCGTGCTCGCCCAAGATATCGCGCTCTAGATCGCCATCACTCAGGTACTCTCCACTCAGATCGTCCAAATCCAAGTCTCCCAGACCGTCTCCGAGAAGACTGTCACCTCGTCGATTGCGATCTAGATCTAGATCTCTCGGTTCGTCTCCTCGAAGAGACGTGTCCCGCTTGCGATCGCCGAAAGGATCGCCGCGTAGAACACCGCCACGCGGGAGATCACCGCACAGATCACCATGGTCGTCACCAAAACGCTCGCCTTCTCGTCTTTCGCCTCGACGGAGACGATCTCCGAGATGGTCGCCTAAAGAATTGCCCAGAAAGCAAGGTTCAAGTTCCGTCAATCTGGACAATCGAGACGGACATGCGAGAGACTCGTCTCCTGCTTTTAAAGACACAGCGCCGCTAGAAATCTCCAGAGTGAAGACAAAGCAGAAGGATGAGGTATACGAAAGACCGTCGACGACGACGACGACGACGACAACGACGACGATGACGACGACGACATCAACAACAACAACAACAACAATAACAACAACAATAACAACAACAACACCAACAACAACGGCGACGACGACGACGGAAATAGCAAAGGAATCCGTTGACGCGATCAATGATCCTGTGCGAGAGGCAAGAAAAAAAAAGTTTGAATCTACACGGCCTATCGACCTTATACATGCTAACAAAAAGATTAAACTCTCCAAGAAAGTTGTCACGAATACAAAAGCGGAGTCTTCTCTCGAAACAGAAGTTCAATTAAGTGGAGTGAGAAAAGCTGGCAGCAAATCTCTGGAGGAATATGACGTAAAGGAAACAAATGTATTCTCAGAGAATGCTTACGAATTCGAGGAGTTTGAGGGAGCGGAAAACACATCGCCGAGTGCTGTTAATACACGCATAGACATAGAGCCAAAAAAACCTATGGAAAAGGAAAAGAAAAAGAGAAAACACGACAAAGAATTATATCAAGTTGGAAAATTGAAAAACGAGCTACCTCTTTCCGAACGTATTGGAAAAGATAAAAAGTGTAAGAAACGTAAGGAAATGGTGTCCGAGGAGAATATGGAAGTATTCGAAGACATAGCGGTGGAGGAAGAAGGAGACTTACGAGCGGAGCTTAGCAGAAGACGTGCAGAGAGATTGAATAGAACAGTGCCGATGCAATCCGCTAGATTATTGCAGTCGGCTTTCAAAGGCGTCGTTAATGAGTAAGTAAAATATTTTAATGAAATCAATTGAATATAGTTGTAATAAATTAAATTTTTAATAATTTCTTAGAAAAGACAACAGAAGTTTACAAGTTGTCTTAGTGTGATATTGATTATTGTTTAATGTAAAATTTCACGTACATTTTCACCTTCTTGGTTGGATTCTTTTCAATTCGTACAAAATGATTATCCGACAAGACAGAATTACAAATCTCTAACGCTCGCAAAATATACAATCATATAATTTGTAAGTAAAAACTTGTGTTGCGCTGAAATAGATCTGATCTAAAGTCACGCTTTTAATTTATTCGAGTGCAGTTGGGATCGTTTTGTGTCGCGCGCGTGAAAATTGCACTCCAAATGATCACGTACACGTAATCGTTTGAATAAACAGTACGGAAAGTCCAGATTGTAAAAGTGGTCAGTAAAATAAAATGAAAAAATTTCAATTGTTAAAACAGGCGCATAACGCCGATCCAATCTGCCGATTAGAGATCGAAATAGGAAACGTATGTGAAATTTTATATTAAACAAATTTTATTTACAATAGAAATTTGTGAGATAGCTCCTATTGTCTTTTGTAAAAAATTATTATTAGATAATTTATATCGGTATAGTCTTTCTCTTTTCTCTCAACACTGTGTTTACTTATTTCGTTTCGCGTTTCTTATTGCAGAGTTGTAAAAAATAACGCAAAAGCTAATCAGAGACATGTCATAAACACTGATGACAAATGTAAGTTTTAAACGTGTCAAGCATCAATACTCTATAGTTTGATAAATATATTTTCTTTTTTTTAGAATTTAATTTCCAATAACAAATGTTTATTTTGTTGTAGCTAATCAAAAAGAAGTCAGACGGGTTACCGTATTGCATCGATCACTTCCCGAATTACACGATTCTGGTGGTAATTGTATATTACATGATATTATTATATGTTACATCACATATTTTGCCATATTAGTTGTGTATGTTCAACTGTGTTTTTCCTTTTATAATATTATTTTATGCTTAATTTTTTACTTAATTGTTTTATTTATGTTAATTTGTACGTAGATACATGTGTTTCGTAGACACTTTCGAAAAACAAAAAACAACTATTGCAACATCGAAAGACTGAACGACGCTACTGACGCTGGTTCCAAACGTAAACATAATTATATTCGTACGTATTATTTACAGATGAAAGCACTGTTGACTCAAAGGTACCTGTGCGCTTCAGACTGGGTCTCAATAAACAAGAATCCAGAGAGTCCAAGGTCACTCGTAAACCATCCAAAAGACAGGGTCGTAAGGTAAAACACAAAAATCATTTGTCTCTAAAAGATCCTGAACGCATTTTGTAAGCAATGAATTTTATGTTTTTACAATTACTTTATAAGTAGCATATGATAATTTTTGCCCGACTCTCTCGATTTGATCGTTATCTTACGATATTGCCAAGTACACGAAAGATATTTTCAAATATTATTCGTACTTTTATCAACTACTTTTATCGAGCGCAAAACAAAACCAAGAAAAATAGTAAACAATCTTCGATCTATATCGTTCTATATGTTATTCTATAATTCATACTTTTGTGACTTGATGGTGCAATTTGATGCAATTGAACAATCGATCGATCCCTTTTTATTATCGTACTCTGTTTATACATAACGATTGTTTATTCGTGACAAAATATCACGCAGTTCCCTAAAACTTACGTTTATAATAGATATAAAGTTTTTCATTGAAAGTTATGCACGAGTAAGATATCGTGAAAATAATTTACCTACAGAGAGGAATGATATAAACTTGTGTATAAACGATATGAAACAATAGTCTGTGCCTTTCGCTAATACAAGAACGTTATATAAATACAGTATATAGGAATGTAACTTGTAATAAATTGTAGCGAGGAAATAGAGAATATGTCTTTTTGTGAAATCGATATATGAATTTTGATATATCGGTACTAAAGATTCAAAAAAAAAAAAAACCATTAATAATGCAGAATATGTCACGAAATATTTTCTTGGTCGCCGTTCACCACCGCGTAATTCTGAAGAATTCGGTCCAGTAGAAAATAAAGGTGATCTCTTTTTTTTGTTTAGGAATAAAAAAAAATCCGCGTTCATCCAATTGCATATTTGTACGAAGAGAGAATAGCGATTCATCTTGTACCGCTCGTTATCTTATCAACACGTAAGGAAGATGCGCACGTTAAATAGTTATTGTCGTTTGTTAAACACATAAGACACACTTCTTTTTTTTTGAGATATAAAAAGTACAATAACTTTAATAATATTAGAGAATAGCATATTCAAATTTCAATTTATTTTGCGAAATAAAATGTAAACTCAATTAATTATCGTTAAGATCGTCATTTAGGAAAACTTTAAACTAGGTGTGATTATATTAGATTACTTGTTGTGTTGAAGAATATGTGTATAAGTTACTTTGATCGCTCACTTTAATAAACAAAAATCATTACTAATCCCAAAGTTACCTTTTGCAAAATACCTAAAGCATATTTTATATAAAAAAGACGGTAAAAACTTAATAGAAATATTTTAAATGTATATAGTGCTTAATCGATCAAAATCTATATTAATAAGAGAATGTGTAGTACACACGCGCGCGCGCGCGCACACACGCACACACACACACACACACACATACATACATACATACATACATACATACATACATACATACATACATACATACATACATACATACATACATACNATATATATATATATATAATTTATCGTGTACAAATTTACATTTAACAGTAATGCGGCACCAAATATCTTGTACAAAGTACATTTTAGCAGCAAAATAAGCAGTTAATAATAACTTTGTTAATATTTATTTTCTACGTGCAAGAAATTATTTTTTTTTTCCAGAAGCAAAATGTCAATTTTTGGAGATCTGAGCTAGTGATATTTTACAAACTGATAATAGTCTCTCTCTCTGTTTTATATACGATAGTACGATACTATATTGTATTGTGTATGTCCGTTCTTTGCAAGTAAAAGGAAAAGGAATTAGAAAATCGTGTATTAAATAGTTAACGCGATGATATTGTCACTTTTGTTATTCTCTATTTTAAATGTGCATTTTTTCACAAGTATAACATTAACTTATTTTTCTTATTGCACTTTAAAAAAAAGAGTGCAACTATATTTTTTTTTAACGTAACACATTATACATATAATTGTATCAATCTTAGAACGACATGTACTCATTTATATTTTTAATTAGATATCTTTCCATATTGGCATATAACATACATAGTTATTGAAGTAATATGTACATAACCAATGTGTGTGAAAAGTTTTGGGCTGTTGTACAGCTTGTGTACATAACAATCTTCAGGAATAATGTTCGTATACTGCGAGCTGAATATCTCATAGTATCTATGAAAGTGTAAAACGTTGTGCTTTTATGTCTCAATAAAGACTAAAATATTACATTTATAACAATCTTCTTCCACATATGAAGATGTTACTACGTTTAATGGCAGAAAACCTAAAGTTTAAGTCTAATGTTTACGTATGAATACATACATACATGTATGTATAAACGTACATGAATGTGTATATATAATATGTGTGTATACATATATATATATATATATCTTATATATATATATATATGCGCGCGCGCGCACACACACACACACAAACACGCGCGCGCACGCACACACGTGATATTATCAATAACTACATGCGTGCCTTTATTCTGCTTGATTAAAAGCTTAGGACTATGTATATAAATATATGTATCAAGTTATATCGTGTTCTTTTAAAACGCTTAATCGATAGTAAACGCGTCTGCTAAAAACGATGTTTTTTTTATCATGTCGTTTTATTTACACATCCGCGCATTTGTGTCTTCTGATATCAACTAAAGATTGCGTAATAGATATAACTAGAAATACAAAAAAAAGAGACTGAAAAGAGATTACAAACCACAACCGGTGCAAAAATTTAGTGTGATATTTGGAGGGAGTTTTACAATTTCCCTTTTATTGTACGCATTTTGATTATTGTAGAATAACATAGATAGTTAAACATAGCGTCTTTCAAATTTAATAAACACAATATTAGTAATAAAATTAAAAAGGAGAATATTTTAATCTCTGATGAAAACTGTATTTTTTTTATTTAACTTCTGTGTTATTCTGTGATATAACCACGATTTTGTCGCGGTTCTGACTGTTACTGAGTATTTAATTTATTAGTTTAATTTTTTGTCATGATGGTAAAAATACAGATGGAAGTAATTTATAAAGTTGCATTTAACAATATTAAAAAATCTGAATAGTAAGGCTTGTGTGCTAATGTTGTATACTAATTATTTTTTATTTTTTACTAATTATTTGTAACTTTAGATTGTAACCACACAAAACTAAAGTTGCAATTATTATGTTATTACTTGGTTTTTTAATATCCGAAAAATATGTTTTTACAATTCTATGTTACTTTTTATCATCGTTTTAAATTTATTTTATACATTATATATTTTATAGTTGAATATTACACTTTTGATGTGTGTTAATTCGGCTTTTCTATCTATTATTAAGATGTTTAAGACCATCTGTAATTTGCCGCGCGAACTATCATGTTATGTACGAATGTACTTATATTTATATATCTGTGTATATTTGTGTGTACGTATATATCTTCTCGCAAAAAGAAAGAAAAATATTGCATATTTTCTACTTAGATGATGCGACATTGAAAATAATAGCGAAGTAAGATCGATGAGGCTTACTTCGCAACTTAAAATTAACAAGATCTTTTATTTCAGAAAAATACAGAATAAAATATTTTTTCAGCTACTTAACAACGAGTTATATTTCTTTCCATATTGAAAACACCTATTAGTCTATTGACACTTAACCATTGTAAGCATTCACATGAAATATCTTCTTGTAACTCAAGTTATTATTTTAACCAGTTTGATATGTACAAACCGTTATAGGTCATTTATGTGACATCGACTGAAAAAACAACAAATAAATGATATTGCATTTTATGAAAAGTTTCTCTTTCTTTCAAGTTAGTTTTGCATCAATTAGAATCGATTACAAACGTCGTATGTATAATTTATTCTGTGCGTGATTCCTTAACTTTATGGTAAAGATAAACTTGTAAAGAAATATGAGTAAACAAAAATAAGAGAATTCTACAATAAAAGAAAATAATCAAAAGAATCTCTGTTAGAGATCTCAATTTTAGATAGATTTTTAAAAGAGTACTTTTTTTTGCAGATATTATCTCGACTGTAATATTGCACTGCACAGGTAAAGTTCAAGATTTAATACGTGAAAAAGAACAGACAGAGAGAGAGAAAGAGAGATAAAAAATGAGACTACAATTTGGAAAAATATACATTAGACAAAAAATCTAAACCAACTGCGTTTAGATCTCCTCACAACCTGATCTTTTTACATATGTTTATTTTTGTTTCTTTAACGTACAAGAATTGATGTCACTTATGTCGATAATAACAGTCACACACACGATTCCAGTACTCTCTTAAATCTATTCTGCATTTGACGAAGTGACGGAGATTGTTCGGTTGACAGGTTTGAGACACTCTGTACGTAGCGCCAAAAGCTGCAACTAGAATGGCAACGTATGTAGAACTGTGGTTTTTTCAAGATACTGTGCCAGTTTTAAAACTTCAAAATCGAAAAAAAGTATTTAAAGGCCGCAAATCGATTTAAAATTTATCAGAAACTGTACAACTATTGTTCGCACGTACGTAATACGTAGTATGTAGATGCAGGCGCAGACGCGAACGTGAGCGAACGTTCGTGAGAGCTCGCTCTAGTAATCAATGGCACGGCAAGGTGTTTGAGACCGTTATCAGCCACAAACAGTACAGTACACGACGAATATACGCGCAAAGACGATTATTCGTCAGGCTCCTTTTCACAAACAACCTATCTTTATGTCAATTTTTGTGAATGCAAAAATTTCTTTCAAGTCAAATATATACATAGCTTTGCGTAATACGACGAGCTTGTGAACAACCGTGTGACAATTTCAATTATGACAAGTTACGACGCAAGCTAGTGAGTGAATCGTTCGGCAAAGGAAAGAGATTTACTGTGCAAGTTGCAGTCATCTCTTGTACAAAAACGATGTCGTTGTGACGATGTAAAAATAAATTATCCTGATAAATCATCAAATTGAGCGCACGAGGGTGGACCATGAACCATGGACACGTTACAGGTCGAAAACGACGCGATTTCGGAAGAGAAACGTAAAGAAGGTACGTGTTCACCTCTACCGAAAAAGCTCGATTTCGGCATTGTTTTGGTTTGAAGAGATCCGGAAATAAGTGGGCGAGTTTCTTGCCGCAGGATGTCTTGTCATCCCTTTTGTTGATAATTACGTACCATCAGTTTTATTGCGTACAAACTATAACTTTTAAATTTACGATCGCTGATAGCGCTTTGAAGATAATTTAATTTTACGGATCTTTTTTATCACAAAAGTGTATTTCAGTCCAGTTTGTTAAAATCAGTACAACGTTGCGTATCAATATTGTATGTTACATGTTTGTTTCGTACTTCGCGTCAAAAGTTATATGTCAAAATTAATTTCTTATATTATTTCCAAACACTGGACAGTTTATAATACATTTACATGACAATTCTCGATAATATATATTGTCTTTATTCGAAATCTGGTTTTTACTTTTTTACATTCTCTTTCATTCTTAAATAATGTTACAACAGTAATATAATTAATGCATCGTGCACTTTGTGCAAACTTTACGCACTTGCTTTGCAGAGAATTTTTTATTAATTTATGTAATACTCTGTTGATATGTGTCGCTTAATCAACGCAACAGGCTTGCTTTATTTGGGTTTAAAACTGGTATAACAATATACATGGTGCAAAATTTTTATACTCCTTTATCAACAAATGGGAGTCGTCGCTCTCGCTACACGACACCCAAGTTTACATCTGGACAATTATTTGGCAGTTTATTACGTACAGTATATGAGTTGCCTATCTATTTTTCAACTTGAAAACTATATTTTTTCCGTCATCCTAAGAAGAATCTAATAATATTTCAAAATTTCCTTGTATTGATTTATGTCACAAAAAAAGTCATTCAGCTGTGATCTATTATTCTCTCTCTCTCAGAAATTTTGTTTGATCAAAATTATACCGGCTTTAAACTTTGCTGAAATTGTATTTACGTATCTATTATTGCCAATGTTACCGCTTATTTCGTTAGTATCTCGAAGTGATATCATAATTTAATCTTGGCATGCGGAACGCAACAAACACAGCAAATTCACTATTGCATCGAGTACTTTGCACTTGAGTTGGATACATGGTTAGCTGGTTGTTGGTGTATCGCGCGACTACGCTGAACGCAAACTCTCTCTAATGACATGTTTCAAAGAACGCGCTTAAAACATGGGTAGCGGCGGAGTTGGTGAATTACCAACGATATTTCACCCTCGACGATCGCGAACGTCGAACGTAAGCCTCAACGAGGATCAGCCGACCCACGGGCTGTTCATCACACCTATCCAGGTTGCGCTCCATACTTCAGGTAAATTACAACAAGATACGGATTTACGTGCGGATTGTATCCCACAATATCAATTGGAGAACGCAACTAGCAATCTAGGGAATGGATTCGTTGCATTTTTGAAGTATCTACAGTGAGTGAGCGAGCGAGCGAGCGAGCGAGAGCGAGAGAGAGAGAGAGAAAGAGAAAGAGAGAGAGAGAGAGAGAGAGAGAGAGAGAGTGTGTGTGTGTGTGTGTGTGTGTGTTTGTTTGTATTGTGTATATATGTATATATATATATAACATACTCAGGTTTTTTTAGAGAGGCCTGTACACTATAGTTTAGTATTTTAGGATAATAGATTTTAACATTTTAGCATCGATAGCTTGCATTATACGCGTGTAATACTTCGACTTCTCTTGCTGAGTGCGCGCGCGCACACACACACACACACACGTGTATATAAACACACATATATACTCTACCTGTGTGAAACCAAACTTTCAAAGTTCAGCTTGCTGAAAAAATTGCATATAGTATCACTTGAAACTTTTTACAGACACGCATACACAATCACACGGCTTTCTTTAGACAGAAATCAGATAAAAATAATTTATAGCTTCTTTTTTCCTTTAAACACGATTCGCAATAATCTAATCTAAACAATCTAGTTAGTTAAGTAATACACGCTTTACATCTACTGAGAAAATTCTTACGAGTAATTTAAATTTCGGCCAGTGATTTATGTCCGATCATTGAGACAGGTATCTTATAAAATTTTTAAATAAAAGTCTTGAATGAAACAAGAAACACGTAAACGTAAGACTAGAATTCAACGGATCTGATCGATATTCCAGGATGCGAGTTGCAGCAAGGTTGCAGTGTCGCCGACGGATGCGGCGACTCTGCGTCGAGCTGTCGCACTTTGGAGACCACCGGAAGTGGCGGAGGTGGCGATAACGGGGGTGTGCAGGCTCAAACAACCGGTCAGACACAGCCATCGGTTCACATGACCACGACTTCGACGCCCAATGTTCAGCAATCTCAACGGCCGAGTTCAATCTCGGCTTGCTTCGCGTCCTGCTGCGCGGAGAACGCAAAAAAGGTCGATGAAACAGATTTGAGAACAAAAACTATGTATTTTTCCATATATATTGTATAAAAAGTATGTGCAAAGCGTGAATAATCAGCTCTTCTGACAGAGAGTATTAAAAAAAAATGGTAGACAATTAGCGCTACTACACTAAAATGTATGGTAAAAACTAACCGATAGATTGCACGGCATTTCAAATCTATTCCAACTCAAATCTCACTTTGTTTGAAACTTCACCCCTTGTTGCAGTAAAACAAACAACGCTCGGTCTTTTTACACATATATGTCATAATAATAAATAAAGTACCAATTTTAATTTAAGTGTTTTCTTTAATTTTTAGACTAATTATACTTTTTTTTTTGGTTGCAGATATATTTCGGAGTGTGCGTAACAATATGCGTAACCGCGAGTTCGGTCGGAGCGACTCACTGCATCAAGTATTTGTATTTTCACAAGTCGGATAAAATTTCACAAACATCCATCTCAGCAAATTCCTCCACAAATGGACTTTCTCATCAACATGTCAGTTTGTTTTCGATCGATCTATTCTTTCTTTATGATCTTCAACGATATAATTAATAATGTAACGTAATTATTTTTAGATCATCTTTCCATATAACGCACCGTTCTTTACGACGTGGTTTTGCACCAATTGGGAAGTCTTGTATTTTCCGGTGTACTTCATCTGTCAGGTCGCTAGCACCAAATGCGCCAATCCTTCCGAGATAATTGCCGAAAGCCTTCGCGGTTTTCGCGACAAAGGTTTCACCGGTGGACGCTTTTTAACCAGATGCGGCTTCTTCTGTCTTTTGTGGATCATCACGAATTATCTGTACATAATGTCGTTGAAAATACTGTTGGCTACAGACGTGATGGCATTATTCGCCACCAACGTTTCGTGCGTCTACCTGCTCTCGTGGGTTATTCTTCACGAACAATTCGTAGGTGTGAGGGTAAGTTGTTTCAATAAAAATTTATGCTCTTTTAGTTCGCCGAAATGCACTTTTCAGAATTTCTGACAGGGAAAACCGAGTTGTCACACAGCTTATATTTCGCTTATTAAGTACAAGGAAATATTCTTCTCTATAACGTAGATTACACTATCACGCTAGTCGCATGTTCAAATTAGTTTTTATAGTAAAAACTTCATTTTTTACGTGATTTTGCGCTTCCTTACACAACTCGCGCTAAATATTTTATTAATATCGTCATATTTATCTTGAACCCGAAGGTAAGCGTGACGATATTAATTAAATCTTTTGATTAACGTTCGCAGATAGTTGCGGTTATCCTCTGCAACACTGGCATCGCACTATTAGCTTACATGGACGGTATAACCGGAAGTCCGACACTGGGAGGCGTAGTCTTAGCTACAGCAGCGGCAGCTGGCTCTGCTGTTTACAAAGTGAGCGCTTGCAATCTGCAGTTGCGAAAAACGAAATTTTCAATAAATCGTTTGTTTTTTTTAGGTCCTCTTCAAGAAAGTAATAGGAGAAACCTCATTCGGACAAATGTCCTTATTTTTCTCTCTAATCGGTTTGTGCAACGCCGCGCTGGCATGGCCAATCTGCTTGGCTCTGTATTTTTCCGGAGCGGAGACTATTCATTGGTCAAAATTGCCGTGGCCGGCGTTATTATCCGCCAGCGTTCTCCACTTAGGTACGAACTTGTTTCGAGCTAAACTACCTCCTAGTCTCGTCCAAACGACGTATTTGAAAATATCGAGACGTGGTCATCTCTGACCACGGTTTTTCAAATAACGCGTGTTGCGTCACGAGATGCGACACACGTAAACTTGTAATTACAAAATATAAATTTTATATCATTTGTTCGCAGTCGCGAATATGTTGGGCAACTTCAGCGTTGCGCTCACGTACGACCTCTTCATCACTCTTGGATTGATAACGGCCGTACCTGTATCCGCTGGTAAGTAAAAACGGATTTATTTAGTATTTTTTGGTTTTATTCCCGTACCTCTTCCCACATCTCCATTTATTTTATCAAATGATTCGATTTTTGTATGTTGCAGCGTTGGACGTTATTTTCTACGGGGCTTATTTCATGGGTATGAAGTTAGCAGGCATGATCTTTATAGCGGTCGGTTTTTTCCTCGTGATGTTTCCGGATAATTGGCCGGATTATATAACAAAGCTCCTCCGGTACGTTGTCTCAGGTTGCATTTCGCACAGAAACGCAGTTCTGTGGTATGCACTTTCAATTCTCGAAAGAATTTTTTTTTTCTATTTTTAGTCCCTAGTTCTCCCTAATAGCAAATTCTCCGTACGTTCTGTACATTTGTCTCTATCTTTTTTACTCTTGCTACAATACCGGACTGTTTTTTACCTTATTTAGCATCAGAATAGACAGCGCGTAGTTTATTTAGAACGTGCTTGACTCGATCTCTATATATACGTATACATTTATTCTCTTTTACACTACTTAAATTCTTTCAATCTTTTTTATACTACAGTACAAACTACCGTCTTATAAAAGTTGCTTTTACAAAGCAACATAAAACGTTCCCTGAAAGCATATCGTCGCACACAACGTATATCTTCTCAATACGTAAACTATTTCCCTTCCTTCAAAAAAAAAAAAAAAAAAAAANAAAAAAAAAAAAAAAAAAAAAGAACCATCCAATTAATCGCGCAATCATTAAAACTAATATCGGTCATCTTTCATACGAACGGACTACGGTTGTTATTTTCTCACGACATATTATTTACTATTACACAAGCTACATTTTCTTTCAGTTCTATTATCAAGTTACATTATCTTTTATTTTATTTCTACAAAATCACGAGTCGTGTTAAAAGCTGTTATATGCGATATTTACTTTTGCATCTCATCAGCTACTTTACTTTCTACACATCTCACGTCTTTCTTTTTCATTTATCACGCTATGTTTTAGATTACGCAAAAGATTTCGTTCCGCTACATAGATAACCTAACACACAAACTCGATTGTGATCGAGCGTAGAGTTTTTCTTTCACATTTAAAGGTAATTCACGCACATTGTCACGCGCTTTGCAAACATTAAAGACAAGTACTGATATTGTTTTACAGGATGCCTGGAGTACGCAACAAATTTAAAGTATAATCAAATAAATATATCGTTTTTTTTTTATTACGTACACATACATACAAATGAATATTAATCAGAGTAAAAAAAAACCTAAAATTTCGCAATTTTCTACAATATATATATACGATCGAAATCTTGAAACACATGTCGTGAAATTACAGCAAACCAAATTAGTTTTTGTTCAACTTAATTGTCAAACAATATCTTGGATAGAATTCAAATCACTGGTATTGGTACAAAAATTGTTATATTATTTTTTATATTTAAAGATTCTAAAGTATATACATACATTGAAAATATGAAAAATACGAAAAAATACTTATATCAATACAAACCCTTTTTTTCTTAAAGTTTAATATTAAAAAGCGCATATTATATAGAAGTACTCTACTGTTAAGTCGTAAAGTGTTTAAATAGAACAAGTGAAGTGGGAAAATAAGACGATTGAATTGCTTGAGCCGCTCGATGTTGTATTGTCGTCTGTAAAATTGATGTCGAAACTTCATCACTCGCTTCCCAACAATCAGGATCTATTATATGCTGTTACAGAAACGTAGTCCTCATGAGTCACAGCACAAGGTAAGAAACTGCAGACCGTACATCTTGCTCTAGTCTTACAGAAAATTCATCCTTCTGTCGTATTAACTGTCTATATAGAATTATTGCAAGCGTCCAGTAAACACAAAATAACAGTAAGGTAACATTAATATTATAATTTCCTACTCAACAATGTAACTGCGATGTGACATACCTACGTACGTAGCAGTTATCATGTTGAGTGAGAAATTATAACATTAATGTTACGTTACTGTTACTTCGTGTTTACTGGGTGTAGCGAATCAAAACGAGCTTGTCGAATCAAATATAAATGTGTTATTAGTATTTTGCAATATAAAATTTAATCATATGTTTATAAATTTACGATTGTAAAAATATGCCGAAAATATCTACAAGATATATATTTGCAAGAAAATTCTTATAAAAATAATTTCACAGAATCACATATACACAATGTGTATGTACGACATTTGTATGTATTTATGACATAAAAATTACGCACACTATAATAAATATATAAATAATACTTTTCTGTAGAGATATATAATTCATTCCCGATGAATTTTCCGTAAAAGAGCAAGCGGTATAGATGTCTATTAGGCGCATGATTTAACATTTTTTTGACTTTCTCTCCATTCGAACGCATGTTTGCAGATTACTATTACTATTCGTTATTTTTTTTTTTTTAAACAAGATGCTTGCGTATCTCTCTGTCTCTCTCTCTCTCTCTCTCTTTTTCTTTCCCTACATTACGTTTTTATATTTTATTTTCCTTTTCGATTACAACGCATCTATTTCCTTTCACGCATTTTGTGTCCGTATTAGCTTTATTTGCCCAAACTTTTGTTCAGACTTCGATCGTCGATAACAAACGCGTGTTTAGATTCAAGATTACTTCTATCATTGCCCATATAATATTGTCCGGAAATCGAGAAAGATTGCTTGCCTTGACGGTCGTGATCGTAAAAATATCCTGGAACGGTGTGCCCATTTTATCCTCGACATATTTGTACGATTTAGTCACGTTTATATATATATATATATATATGTACATATTTTTGTATGTTAATCCCGCCCGATTAAAATTAACGAATCGTCGTAGAAATTCTGCTATTTAGTCAAAATAAATTTTGTATAAATAATATTTCAAAAAGAGATCGCGCACATGTATATTCTTTGCTTAACAGAATATGCAAAATAAAACTATAAATACTCGTATGAAATACATGATTTATTAAATTACGATCCGTTGAATTTCTACGACAGGGATAGCCATGTCTTCCACCTTGACCTATCTATCTCTCTCTCTCTCCCTGTCCCTCAATTGTCGAGTTGTAACGTGAACGCACGAAGAAGTTCTCCAATATAATCTTTAAATAAAACGGAAACCGTATAGATGTATTGCTCAGGGAACACGCGGGACAGAGTCGCTCCCCTCAATTAAATTAAAAAAAATTAAAAAAAAAATCAATGAGATAACATACCCATGCTGCGAGACACCGAAAGGAACCGCCCGCAGAGAGATAAAGAAACAGACGATCGACTGATAAAAGCCTCGGGCTTGATGTATATATACGCAGTACCACAGGGGGCGGCCAGCAACGCAGTGGCGGTAGGAGTATTAGAGGTCACACAGGGCCGTCCTTACAGCAACGACAGCATCGTTTGAGGAGCTACGGTGTCTCCACCGCGCACGGAGACGGCCAGACGCTACTTCCGGTCAGCAATAACAACAACAGCTGCAGCAGCCAGCCCGTCATCGTTGCCGCTCATCATCGGCAACACGTTAACAACTCCCAACAGTACAACTCGACCTCCGAAACCCAATCGCGTCGTGTTGTCCTTCCCTCCATCTCGACCCTGATCTCCACCTCAACCACCACCGCCGTCAGCAACAGTCGCTCGCATGATCCTCGTTATCAGCAGCAAGGTATGAGAACGATCAGGCTGGTGGCTTCGTCAAAGCCACGCGCGACGCGGTAAGAGAGACGTGCAGGTAGGAATCACCAGATGCGGGAAAATCGGTCGTTAATCGTGGTAGTTTAGCTTCGTTAGACGACGAAATAACGTTGCATTTATTCGTTTAGCGCTTTATTGTGCCACGCTATGTACGAGAGAGTAAAATATCGACAATTAAAATCGAGAGGGCGATCGATAGCTAGCGCATTATTTCGAAAAACGTCCGAGCTGCGTAATACGTTGCTGTCTGTAAAGCTAGCGGCTGTATGATTGATTCAATGTAGCATAAGCAAACAAATGTAACTATACAGGGTGTTTTACAAACATGTACATTCTATCTCACAAAGTTTTTTCATAAATTTAAAACTTGCAAGTTTTTTACCTAAAATATTTTACGGAGAAGAAAGGATTTTCTATAAAATATAAACAAAAAACATGGAAATAGTAACAAAACGTCCTGTATATTGGTACGAAAGCACGTGCGTGATGCGAGGAATGTGCAAAAATTGTCGAAACTCAATTTCTTTGCATTCTACTTGTCCATAGTTTGTAATAATTTTAGCAATCCTGTGCGAATGTTTTCAGATATTTGTAAATTTGTTCCAAACCTTTAGTTTTATTATATATATATGTATACAGAGTGTCCCGTAATTGCCGTCTCACCGCTTGTAGGCAGGTAGAAAGAGTTATTCTAAGACAAAAAGTCCTATACTACTTTGGAAGATTCGCAATAATTAACGAAATATTAATTAATAAAAATCCGCTAATCAGCGTGCATCCAGCGTAAGGACAGCTCAGTCTGTCGCGCCGTGGATCTTACGCTGGATGCACGCTGATTAGCGGATCTTTATTAATTCATATCTCGTTAATTATTGCGAATCTTCCAAAGTGATATAGGACTTTTCGTCTTAGAAGAACCCCTTCTTTTTGCCTACGAGCGGTGAGACGATCATTATGGGACATCCTGTATATCTGTGTACGCTATCTATAATACAAGATTTTGGGATGAAAATGCATTGAAGTGTATGTTACACATTTTTTTTATATCGGATGTGAAACCATTACTGTTCTAATTCAGTTCGGTAATTACACAATTATACAAAACGAACGGGCAATCCTATGTGAAAGTCGTTCTTGTATTTGAAAGTTTTTTTTTTTTTAATATTAAATCAAATGATAAACATAATAAAATTATACGGTAGTATGTTTTCGTACGACAATAGGATACCCGTGACTTTTTCCGATGAATAAAAAAAATTGACTGTTTGTCTTCGCGTGGGGATTTTCTAAAAAAGTATAAAAGCAAAAAAAAAAAAACGAAGTAACATTTACAAAAAACAATAAAATTATGAGAATGTTCAAGATGAAACATATGTTAAAGAAACGTACGTTATTACAGTTGAAAATTTTATTTAAAAAATTTGTTTAAAACGGACAGAGTTTATAGACTTTTTTTTATCGATTTAAGTCGGTATTACAGTATATGGAAAGTTTCTACGCGATTTTTTTTCGTCGAGCGCCTATCGAAAAAGAAACGCACACAGTATGCATGTTGATCGATATTTCTTATTGACGACTATCGGAATTGTTGTTAATAAAACAGTTTTCACTTACAGATGGAGCAGGAGGCACAGGCACGGCATGTCAGATGGATCGTCGCGGGATGTAATCGATTATCGAACCGGTTACATAAAATCGCACTTGCGTTCGCCGTCGGGCAGAGTTCGGTGACTAATCACACCGAGAATCACAGCAATAACAAAGAGATTCTGTCGCAGATATGTAGACTACTTTGGTAGCAGTTCGATGGCCAAAGTTATCATTGAAGTGTAAAATAAACACAAATTCGATATCGTGGAGTAAAGAATTATCATAAGTACACTTTCTACATTTAAAGTTTTTGAGAGCAACTAACATTACACATTAAAGAATATATGTACATAGAATGTTCAATAATAATCACGTCACCTCTCACAACAATCAGGTAAAGCGGATAGGAGACAGCTTAGTCATTTTCACACGCTCACGATTGTTAAACGCGCGACGCGATTCAATGGCCCAAATAAATAAAACTGCATATTATAACAAACACAATAAAAATTGTTCAAATTATCGAATCGCTCAGTGAACAACATGGAATTGTTTCTTCACGCGGACGCACGCTCGTTTGCTTATTAATCTTTATTAATTAATAACTTATTAATTATTACAAAACGCGCAAAATAGTAAAAGAGTCTTCGACTCAATACAACTTGCTCTACATGCCTTTGCTTATGAAAAGTGATATGGTTATTACTACAGAACATTCTGTATATGCGCGCGCGCGCTCACACACACACACAAAAGGAATAGAATGTCAAAGTTGAGATGTTTGGTTCTCTCACATTAAATTCTGATATATTGTCATCAATACTACAATAAATACTACGTGTATCAATATGACATCAAAAAAGACAATCAGAAATAGATCAGATTAACTCTGACGTTGTTCTTTGTTTATAAAAATATCGATTAGTATAGATACCGAGTTGATTGTATAACAAGTGTTTCGCCAGTTAACAGTTAATATACGATGTCGTTTTACTATATTACGTCGCATGTACAACGGCTCAGTAGGAAAATTCTTAATACTACAAAATTAACATAGTATATTATTACAGGATTGGTAGTTTTATCTTCCTGTATTCCGACTCGCGAATAATAAATGTAAAATTTTCTCTATACTATAGTGTTCCATACAGAAAGACGCGGTATTAAAGTTTATAACAATAGAAAAAATAAAAAAAAAACATTCAACAACCTAAAAAAATCGACAGCAGCTCACTTTATAAGATATTTATATCACTCCTGTGTTGTCTCAGAAGTTTTGAACAAAAGTTGACACAAAGAAAAAAATTAGACAAGTATCGAGACAAATATCGCGTAACGAATTGAAATTTTTGTTTGCAACAAAACTTGTCATTGAGAACTCGAATAAAACTATATATATATTTACTTTAATAACAACATGTACTTGCGTATATATACGTATACAATATATACTTTCTAAGCAATTTGTCTCAAATATACTAGTAACGAGTATTATATATTTTTATAAACGCGTTTCATATAAAAGATTTTTATAAAATTTATTTCACTCTATATATCATATAAATAATTATCTCTATTTGTGTGAAAATCCGATATGATCGTTGTACATAATTATTACAAATATCGCTTCACGATTGTAATATTTCAATTCGAAGCATGTCGGAATGTTCACGAAAAAAAGTATGTTTCATTTATATATATTGTCAATTATACACACGCGATAGTTACAACCGCGATAACAATAACTCTAACATTTGTCTATCATGAAATATAATATAATGATTTTTTGAAATAAAAACAGATTTTTATTAGGGGATCCAATAATACTGTATTCTACAGTTTAACGTGTGCTGATATCAACACGTAACGTTAACGTAAGTTCTATCGTAAAAAAAAAAAAAAAAAAAAGTGATGTGTCAATAATAAATTTAGTTTAGTAAGAATAGTACTCACGTCGTCGTCACTTTTTGTCTCAGAACGTTGAGAGATTAAAATATAATATGTAGAAATATAACTACGAAAATCTCCCTTCACGCCGTTTTGCGCACAGGATGTATCGGATGATTTAGACCGGATAAATCAGGAGGATGTTTCTCGAAATAACTAATCTCTCGCATTCCACTTGCTGCAATTTCCCAAAGATCGGGATGCTTTCGCTTGAAATTGGCGTACCATTTTGCAACAAAAGGCCACGGATCCAATTTAAAGTCAATGGCTTCCAAGCACATTGTCGCGGTTATCAATGGAAAGTCGGCGATTGTTAAGTTATCTATTAAATAAATAAATAAATAAATAAATAAACATTTATATATGAATACACACACACACACACGTCATCAAGTAGATTTGAAAAATTGTAAATATTAATTTCGGGAAATAATAAAACTATACAAAATACAAATAAATAATAAAATAAGCACAATGTGTTTAATTTATCAATCTAAAATATGCTTACTGCCTGCTGCGTACTCAAAATTTTCGCGTTGCAAGTATTTATTGAAGACATCTAACGCGATGTTTGTTTTCTTCAAACCCAATGGCGTGCGTTTATAGTCGAAGAATATTGGTGCCATCTGCAATGTGTGAGATCACGCGAAATACAATTGCATAAGTATAAATATACGTAAATACAAAAAGGTTGACAGAATTATTGAAAAAAAGTAAGCGACAACATATTTGGAAACTTACAACATATTCGGAAATGTTACGATAATAAAACGCCAAGTTGAAACACAGACGATGATTGACAATTGCTCGCAGTTTCGGTTCTTTCGGATACAACCTACCACTTGTATCATATTGATCAGCTAGATACTGCAAAATAGCATTGCTGCAACATAACGCAAGACGGTAGACAAATTATTTTTGTACAAATACAAAAGCAGCAATTCCAAGTTTACGCTGTCTGCATAATCAACGGAAAAACTGTTCGATATCCAGAAAAATAAACTTTCAAGTTTGAAAATGCTAGAGAATATCTCTTCGAACTATCATAGGTTTGTTACCTTTCACCCATTATAAGATCGTTATCGACAAGTGTAGGTATCTCTTTTTGCGGATTTAGCTGTAAAAGTCAAACATGGTTTTTTATAATTGTTCGCTACGTATATTTCTACACTTTTCCTTTCAACAATTATTTTGTTTACGAATACCTTTTCGTAGTCTTCAGTCATATGTTCACCTTTTCCATAATCCACATCGATCAACTCGTACTCAATGTCCAAAGTTTTCAACAGCTGCCGACACGCGAGAGACGGCGGACCGTCCGAAACAGAGTACAGCTTCATCTACACAAGAAATATATCACATAGATTTATATAGATATACACAATTAATTATACAAACAATATTAATAAATTCACCTAGAATAACAAACTGTGCAAGATAAACACAGCGATTACAACCTGCCACGTAGCAAATATACTATTACAAGATAACGAATGGTTACGCGTGCAGAAAACTCAACTCAACGTGAGAGATCATCACTTATAATAAGACTATTCTTCAAAACCTGCAACGGTTCCAAAAGTATGATCCAATCATAAGTGATTATCACTCAACGTTCAGACGAGTTTGAACGTTGCGCAACCGTTGACTCGTCTGAACGCACTCAATGCAATCGCCTTTCACCGTTCTTCCAAAAGGCTCTTTCAAGGCTTGTCGGACGTACATACAAGTCTCTACAAATAGGACGCGTCGCAACATATTACGCAGGTAGCAACCGTTAATTTTTGTACCCAAACCAACAAAGTTCATCCATAGAATTTCAATGGCTTCACTCATTAAAAAACAAAAGCATTGAAATTCCATATTGTTGAATTTTACTGGTTTTGACAAAAATTAACGCAATAAGTCCGCAAGGTAGTCCCAAAGCCTGTCCTATAACGCTACGAGCGGGAATTCAAATTAGACAAAAATTTAACCACTAAGAAGAAAAAAAATGAAATTTAACGAACTCGACCGTCATTAGTCAAATTGCAATTTCGTCTCAATTCATCACAGTGTGATATCGGCTGAATAACAAATGTTATCGCATTTAACCCAATACGATGTATTCATTTTATCATAGCTTCGCATTTATATTAAATTATATTCTTGGAATTGTAAAATTATAAAATATATAAATCGTAAAATATATTAATTGTAAAAATATAAAATATAAAATATATAAATATATAAAAATATATCAAGAATCAGTTTTACCATTTCCGATTCAATTATCGGCCGATTAAGCTTCGATCGCGATTGGTCCATGTGTAATCTAATCAGCGCAATAACTGATCAATCAAGTTAATCGAAGATGGTACAACCGATCGCATCACTTTTAAAAATGGAGATTACATATTTTATTTTAGTTTTGGACTATCTCAAGTACAATAAGAATCGGTGAGACAACAATCAATTGTCTCAATCTAAAGAAACATGTGGTATCACAGTAAGAACAAAACTTGATTGCAACGTTTCAGGAATTATCACGTATTTGTCCGTTGAAAAAAAAAAAAAAAAAAACGTAAGAAAGAAAAAATATTACGCAATACAACAGTTACAAGATCTCCGGTATCAGTCGTATATATCTCAACATATTCTTAATAATTAACGACGATGTCTCGCGCAAAGTTTACGCTAGCACCAATACCGAGAACAATATGTAACAGAATTAAATTTGAACAGACAGACACTCATTATACAGTACGCATTCATATCTCGCACATGTACAATGTAGAATTAGAAGAGTTTATATATGTATAACAAATTACACTCAACACAATAACGGTACTACTGAATTTTTCGCATACGACACGCCACACTCGCAACGAACAAAGAAATTGTTCCGTTTTTTATACGAAGGTATTAGATATCGTTTCGCATTGCATAAATGTTTCGATAAAATCGAGATTCACTGATTTAGAAAAAAATATATTTATACAGTCTACATTGTAATTTACACAAGGAATAAGTATGAGCAACATTTTGATATTTTTTTACAGTGTAAGAATATACACATTTAATAACAAACATTACTACTCTAAATATTTTGTATATGAAAAAAGTAAGAAAAACAACTGGTTTATCGTTGATGTAGTTAAAAAAGGCGCGACATTATAGAGGGTAGCGCTCTTATTCCACCGCAAAGAACACAAGAGATATATATATATATATATATATATATATATATATATCTTATGTTCTATGCGATATATATATACAAGATGTCTCAGAATTGGTGTAACATCTCTCGCAAAAAGGTAGAAAGAGTAAAACTGAGTGGATAAGTTCTATACCATTTTGCTAGATTCGCAATAGTTACCGAGATCTTAATTAACAAAGATCAGCGAACAAGCATGCATCGTGCTGTCTTAAGCGCGTAAGACAGCCCGGCGCGATTAGCGCGCTTACGGTATTACCCGTAGCAACATATGGGAGAAGCTAATATAACAGCATATACTATAACATATACATATTAAAATATAATCGTGCGAAGTGCGTTGAGCTGTTCTACGCGCGTAAGACAGCCTGACGCACGCTTATTCGCGCGGAGCTTTGTTAATTAAGATCTCGGTAACTATTGCAAATCTACCAAAATGGTATAGGACTTATCGACTCAGTTTTACTCTTTCTACCTGTCCGCGAGAGATGTTACACCAATTCCGGGACACCCTGTATATATATATAGAATATTTCTTCTCAATTTTATCGCAACGTATCAACACATTGAACATTTTGTTACAAACACTAATTGGCTGGCGATATAACAATATGTAATTTGAGCATGTCTTTGTTGGGTCCTACTAAGAAAGGCGAAATCACGTTTTCCGACACCGAACCCTGTTGCGGATTAAGCTCCTCAAACGGTAACAGATCGTCCATATTCAGCACGCGATCCGTCTTACTGAATATGTGAATAATCTCGATGACCCTTGCGATGTGCTCGACGCCGTCCTGCAATCCGTAGATCAAAACGCCGATCTTTACGCGTACGTTACTGCTCGCCAGTGGATCCTTGCACGTCAACGACAATCTCACCGTGCGTTTAACATGCTCGGGCATCTCCACCGTGCCTTGCCACACGATGAGAAAGAACTTTTTGAACCACACGCCCTTGGGATATAGATCCACCACCCACTCGCACGCCCGGTCGCCCGCGTATTCAGCCAGACTGGAATGACTGGAAAACACGAGTGTCCTCGTGTGATAGGACGGTAGACTGTGAAAATTTTCTATGGTCAGTAGCGAGCTACACGTATCGACGGTGTAGAGTCTCGGCTCAAACAGCAACGCGCCGTCTTCTTCATTCTGGCTCACTTCTCTCACTCTGTCCAGCTGACCGGAGTGGAAGGACATGCCGATCGACATACGCTCGACGAAGAACTCCTTATACTTTTTGGTCAACGGCGAGAGCAACAGATCAGCCAGTTGTCGCGGCGACATCATCGGAAATCGAACAGGTGACATTACCGCGATAACTAGTTGGTGCAGAGTAGCCTCCAATTCTTCCGGCGACAGCTGCGTTTGCAATCGATTCGCTTGATAATCCAGCCACGACTCCAAGGATTTGTAAAGCGTCATCTCGTCCTTGACGACTAAACTGCTTTGGTGCAACAGAGATACCAAAATATCGAAATCGAAGTTGCCAAAGTCCGCTGTTTTGGCCACAAGTTCCAAATTCCACTTGATAAAGTTTTGGCAAGCTTGGCTGATGTCGCGATGACCGCAATTCAACGTGTACTGCAGCCACGATACCAATGTGCCGTGTATGGCAGCTAGCGCGATATGATTTCGCATATAGTCAAGGCACAATAATATCAAATCTTTCACATTATACTTATCAGCTAAAGACAATATCGGTAATACTACACTGTAATTTATTCTTATCTGGCCTGTGTAGAAGTAGCGCAAAAATTCGCTAAATATCGGCGCGCACTGAGGCGTTTCCTGAAGAGTCACTCTGCTTTCCTGCGATTCGCTCCATTGAGGACTCATCAGCATTACCTACAATTTCCACATATATCTCAATCATTTTTCTCTCGCTTCTCATTCGCAACATAAAAATCGTTTTATCGTCGAAAGTATTCACACTCATTACTCAACACTTACTTGGAAAACATCACTAGAAGCACAGAGTATAAGACGATGCGCCGGATATTCCACGCCATCCACAACAAGACATATATCGTTCATAAGACGCTCCGCATAAAGCGTCGCGATCTTTAGCAGAACTGTACGCGAATTGTCCACCTGCGAAACATTTAGAATCATCAAGTAAACTCGACATTTTGCAGCAAAAACATTTAACATATCGCCAATCAGCAAAACGTATACGCTCGACAGATGACAAAGACCAATATACAAGTCGGAAATCTTTCTCCGCGATACTCTCGAGAGACAAATTTACAAAAACAGATTCAGATTTATCTCCGAGTGATCGGCAATATGATAAAATAGTGAGAATTCTGAATATATATACTTCTATAGAATCCGAGCTTTCAGACTGCGCAACAGCGCTACTAACTGTCTCCGGTTTCTTGTTGGAATCCATTCTCGAAGAACCTATCATCCACCTAATAGTGCTCCACAACATCTGCTCATGGTTTCTTAACGTATTTATAATTCAGCCTCAGTTTTATATCGCAAATGACAAAAACTCCACCGTAGAAAACAGTTTCCTTCCACAAAGTTATCCATTGCGTCGAATCGACCCAACAAAGATAATTTCGTAAAGAAAAATCTGAAAAAAAAGTTTTACCTATATACGCACAAATTTATCACAAATCGATCAGTTAAAAAATAAAAATGAATATTACACAAACCGATATCAGTTAAGAAAATAAATCGCATCAAGTGTATCAAATACCGAGATTTCGTCTAACGCGAGTCCAAACAAGACAGCGATCGCAAAGTGCCGTCGAGTTCAATTAAATACGGAAATCAGCAGATTTAACACAGGTACATACAGACACAACGTAATCCACAGAACAAAGTTTCGTTTCAAATAAATGAGGATTGTTCGCACGTATTACCGTTAAACGATTGCAGAATCGCTCTTTCATCAAACTGTGCACTCCGTCTGCACAGCAAGGTATTTTTTATTTTTTTTTTTTAAATTCGAACAACTACAAAAATCATCGACAAGTACCATCAGAACTGTGTTCGAGAACAACACTCGCGCGCACACGAACGTCATTCTATCTTTATCACTCATTAAATACAAAGCATAGATAGAACGACGCTCGCGCGACACGAGTAACGTTCTCGAACGCAACCGCAGACTACACAACGTACTACGCTACGATACTCGAGCAACACGACAATACGAAAGGAACTAGACAGCATTATCTAGGAAATTTATACAACAAGGTGTTCCGATTCACGCATATGCGCGCATTTGTTTATACTATACGTGACGTGTATTATGAATAAAAGCGCGCATATGCGTGAAACAGAACGCAGCCACTAAAGCCTGTTCTACAATACAGTCAGAAACCGTAAGTCGTAAGAAATTGACCAATCACAATCGATTATTCATCTGTAATTAATCTGTAATTGGTTAGGTACTTGATCACTTTCACACGCGCACACACGCGCGATTAAGTGAATTTTTTTCATCCTACACACACTACCAAAAGCATCCCAAAAAAGTCATTTCCAGAAATTTAAATGAGTTAGGCCCTAACATAACATAATCTGTTTAGGTCCTAACCAAGTAGTAGTACCAAACCGATTAGTAGAACTAGTCTAAGTTAGCCAAAATACTTTTTTTTAAATACTGGGCCTACACACACTACCAAAGGCACCCGAAACAGTCATTTTAAAAATTTAAATAAGTTAGGCCCTAACGTAACCTAATCTGGTTAGGCCCTAACCAAATATTAGTACCTAACCAATTAGTAGAGCTAGTCTAAGTTAGCCAAAATATTTTTTTTTTAAATACTGGGCCTACACACAACTACCAAAGGCACCAGAAAAAGTCAGTTCCAAAAATTTAATTAAATTAGGCCCTAACGTAACTTAATCTGGTTAGATCCTAACCAAGTATTAGTACCTAACCGATTAGTAAAGCTAGTCTAAGTTAGCCACAAAATATTTTTTTTTTAAATAGTATGTAAGTATAGTAATACTAATATCTAGGTCAGTATGTTTTCTACAGAAAATAATATTAAAGTAATTTCAGATTCGGATACAGTGGAACACGATGATATTACATCTTTACTTCCGATTCGCGCAAACACAACAAAAAAAAGTTACGTTTCTTATCTTGAAAACTATTACCAATAGAAGATTGAAATTACAGCAGTGTAATCTCTACTTTAACTCAAGTCGACTCCTACACTCATAATTATAACGCCCACTTAAAAATTTTTATTTGTTTTTGGTATTTTAAAATTAAGGGGCTAAGAAAAAGCTTGAGACAAAAGTTGTAGATCTTGACGAGATCTATCAAAGAGGTGCTATGGTCCGAAGCTCTATCTACAATATTGTAGAAGTTATGAAGGTTTTTGTAATTTTTGTAACTTGTTTTTCTTCAAAACGG
>NW_018020728.1:0-1376 GCF_002006095.1 Pseudomyrmex gracilis
ACTATTATAATTAAAACCGCAAATTCCGTTCCGTACTAACAAAATAATCAATATTATAACTTTGATTTTTTATTATAACTTCGATTTTTAATTATAACTTTGATTTGAGAGTTACCTAAAATCCGTGCGACATATTTTAGAATATTTTAAAACATATAACTTTCGTTCGTTTTAATCACTTCTTTTGACTTCTTATTACTTATTTATTATTCTGCATTTTTTTACACACACTACCTATCCTATACCTTTTCTATATCAAAAAAAAAAAAAAGAAAGAAAAAAAAAGAAAAAAAACAAGAGAATATTGAAAAGTAAGATTCCCTATTTTATTCTTCTTTCCTTTTTATTTATTCTCCTTCACCCTCTTTACACATTCTTTAATATTTAATATTCTTTAATATTTAAACATAAAGTATATAGAGTCGCGAATAAAATTCTATTCTTTTTATTAAACTTTTTACTTCATTTTTATATTATTCTTATAAAAATATTCTTTATTTATTTAACTTTTTACTTCATTTTTATTATTCTTATAATCTATCTTTTAAAATAACGTTATTTCCCGCGTTATTTCGAGATTTTTGTTTAATTTTTATTTATCAACTTTTGTAAAAGTAAAAGTAGAGTCATTCGCGATTTCGCGTTTTTCGCGTCATATTTCAGCAACGGGGCCACCGGTAAGTTTAAACGTGGTCCCGCATCGTGGGACTACGGTCATCTCGTCGTGGGCGCACACCCTTCGCATCGTGGGACAGTAAAGGTAGGTTCCTGATTGCTACGTGGGACTGGAGTTGAAGATACAGCGATGGACGACGATGGACTACGCGCAACGGTACGTTAGTAGAATAAATAATTTATTCTTCTCACATAAAAAGCACGTCACTGTATATTATCTTTAAAGTTGTAGTATAATTTACACACAAGCAAATTGCAGTTTTTAGAGTTATATATGCCTAATAAATTTTAAATATAGTAAGTTAATTAAATTATTCTAAAACGGTTTCTTTTATAATAGTCTGGAAAAAAATCCTTCATATATGGACATATTCTATATCTGTAATGATGTTTAATTAAATACAATCATATATGAGATCTTCTCAATCTCATGCAAAATTATTATGCCTAGATATAGAATTTGAGCATATATGAAGAATTGTTTCTCGGAAAAATAATGATTTAGGATTAAATTATTTATTATCTTTTATATCTCTACAATAAAAATTTTTGAGAAGAATAAATTATTCTGCATGAGTAGTAATCGCACTGATTTTTTACTATATCGTCACTCTCTACGTATAATCTTGTAATTCCAAAACGCAAATTTTAGAGGAGAGCAGTTTAAAAGTTTAAACGTTCATATAGTTTCCCTAGTTAAG